>NW_016927764.1:0-271 GCF_001483705.2 Eufriesea mexicana
GCAATGGCTATAGCACTCAAAAAGCATCTTTCCTTCTTACTTTCGCAAGGAAGTAAGCTCACCTCGATATTAGTCGAAAATGCCATCAAAATTGTATTTTCCAGCCACAATCTATACCATTGCAATGGCGACAGCACTCAAAATCCATATTTCCTACTTACTTACGCATGGAAGTTAGCTAACCACGATATTAGTCGAAAATGTCAACAAAATTGTATTTCCCAGCCAGATTCTATAGCATTGCGATGGCTATAGCACGACAAAAAGATCT
>NW_016927764.1:350-566 GCF_001483705.2 Eufriesea mexicana
AAAATTGAATTTTCCAGGAACATTCTGTAGCACTCTAATGCCTATAGCACGTCAACAGAAACTTTTCTCCTTATCTATGCAAGAAGGTTAGCTCTCAACGATATTAGTCGAAAAAGTCAATAAAATAGTATTTGCCATACAGATTCTATAGAATTGCAATGGCAATAACACGCCAATAGAATCTTTCCTTCTTATTTATTCAAGAATGTTAGCTCA
>NW_016927765.1:0-697 GCF_001483705.2 Eufriesea mexicana
CTATTCAAAATCAATAATCTGTTAGAACTTGGTGAATAGTTCGCCTAACGCCTTCAATCCAATCGCAAGTACAGCCATCTACTTTTCAGAAAATTGGTCTATTCAAAATATGTCACACGTTATAGCTTCGTGAATAGTTCGCCTAGCGCCTTCAATACAATGGCAAGTACAGCCATCTTCTTGCCAGAGAATAGTTCTGTTCAAAATCTATAATCTGTTATAGCTTGGTTAAGAGGTTGCCTAACGTCTTCAACCAATGACAAGTACAGCTAACAACCAATGACAAGTACAGCTACCTACTGGCCAGATAACAGGTCTATTCCAAATCTATAACCTGCTATAGCTTGGTGAACAGATCACCAAGCGCCTACAATCCAACGGCAAGTACAGCCATCTACCAGCCAGAGAATAAGTCTAATCAAAATCTATAAGCTGTCATAGCTTGGTGATTAGATCGCCTAACGCCTTCAATCCAATGACAAGTACAGCCTTCTACTTGCCAGTGAAGAGGTCTATTCAAAATCAATAATCTGTTGTAGCATGGTGAATAGGTCGCTTAACGCCGTCAATCCAATGGCAAGTACAGCCATCTACGTGCCAGAGATTAGCTCTATTCAAAGTCTATAACCTGCTATAGCTTGGTGAATCGAGAGAATAACGCCTTCAATCCAATGGCAAGCACAGCCATCTTCTTGCC
>NW_016927766.1:0-1141 GCF_001483705.2 Eufriesea mexicana
TCTTTACCACAGCAATGGCTATAGCACGCCAATATAATCTTTCCTCCTTATTTATCGATGAGAAAAATGTTACCACGATATTAGCCGAAAATGTCAATAAAATTGAATTTTGCAGTCAGGTACTATAGCATTGCAATGGCCATAGCATGCCAATAGAATTTTTCCACCATATTTATGCAAGAAAGTAAGCTCACCGCGATATGAGCCAAAAGTGTCAATGAAATTTAATTTTCGAGCCAGATTCTGCAACATTGCAATGGCTATTGCGCGCCAATGGAATCTTTGCTCCTGATTTATGCAAGAGAGGTCAGCTCACAACGATATTAGTGGAAAATGTCTATAAAATTGAATTTGCGAGCCATATTCTTCAGCATTGCAATAGCTATAGCACACCGATAGAATCCTTCCTCCTTATATTTCCAAGAAAGTAAGCTCACCGCGATATGAGCCAAAAGTGTCAATGAAATTTAATTTTCGAGCCAGATTCTGCAACATTGCAATGGCTATAACTCGCCAATATGATCCTTCCTCCTTATTTATGCAAGAAAGTAAGCTCACCACGATATTAGCCGAAAATGTAAATAAAATTCAATTTTCCACACAGATTCTATAGCACTGCAATGGCTATAGCACGCCAATGGAATCTTTCGTCCTTATTTGTGCAAGAAAGTTAGCTCATCACGATATAAATGGAAAATGTCAATAAAATTTAATTTTCCAGCCAGTTTCTATTGCATTGCAACGGTCATAGCACGACAATAGAATCTTTCAAACATATTTATGCATGCAAGTTAGGGCACAGCGATACGAGTCGAAAATGTCAATAAAATTAAATATCTCAGCCAGATTGTATTGCATTGCAATGTCTATAGCGCGAGAATAGAATCCTTCCTCCTTATTTATGCAAGAAAGTTAGCTCATCACGATATTAAAGGAAAATGTCAATAAAATTTAATTTTCCATCCAGTTTCTATAGCATTGCTAAGGCCATAGCACGACAATAGAATCTTTCAAACATATTTGTGCATGCAAGTTAGGGCACAGCGATACGAGTCGAAAATGTCAATAAAATTAAATATCTCAGCCAGATTGTATTGCATTGCAATGTCTATAGCGCGAGAATAGAATCCTTCCTCCTTAT
>NW_016927767.1:0-2192 GCF_001483705.2 Eufriesea mexicana
TCCAGCAAGGTTCAATGGCATTGCGATGGCTATAGAACGCCAATTGAATCTACCCTCCTTATTTATGCTAGAATGATAGCTCCCCACGAAGTTGGAAGAAAATGTTAATCAAATTGGATTTTCGATCCAGATTCTATAGCATATCTATGGTTATAGCACGCCAGTAGAGTCTTTCCTCCTTATATATGCAAGAAAGTTAGCTCACGCCGATATTAGCCGAAAATGTAAATAAAATTTTATTTTCCATTCAGATTCTGTATCATTCCAATGGCTATAGCACGCCGATTGGGTCCTACCTCCTTACTTATGCAAGGAAGATAGCTCACCACGTAATTGGCAGAAAAAGTTAGTAAAATTGGATTTTCCAGCCAGATTCTATTGCACTGCAGTGGCTATAGCACGCCAGTGGAAACTTTCCTCCTTATTTACGCAAGATAGGTAGCTCATCACGATATTAGTCGAAAATGTCAATAAAATTTAATGTTCCAGCAGGATTCTATAGCATTGCGACGTCAATTGCATGCCACTAGAATCTTTCCTACTTATCTATGCAATGAAGTTAGCTCACCCCGATATTAGTCGAAAATGTCAATAAAATTTAATGTTCCAGCAAGATTCAATGGCATTGCAGTGGCTATAGCACGCCAATATTATCTTCCCATCCTTATTTATGCTAGAAAGATAGCTCACCACGAAATTGGAAGAAAATGTTAATAAAACTGGATTCTCCAGCCTGATTCTATAGCATTGCTATGGCTACAGCAGGCCAATGGAATTTTTCCTCCTTATTTACGCAAGAAAGACAGCTCAACACGTCGTTAGTCGTTAATGTGATTAAAATTGAAACATCCAGCCAGATTCTATGGCATTGCAATGGATATACCACGCCAATAGCGTCTTTCCTCCCTATTTATGCAAGAAAGTTATCTCACAGATATCTCACGCAGATATTAGTCGAACTTGTCAATATAATTATATTTTCCAGCCAGATTCTGTTGCACTGCTGCAGCTATAGCGCGCCAATGGAATTTTTCCTCCTTATTTACGCAAGAAAGTTAACTCAACACGGCATTAGTAGTAAATGTGAATAAAATTGAAACTTCCAGCCAGATTCTATTGCACCCCAACGGCTATAGCACGCCAATAGAATCTTTCCTCCTTATTAATGCAAGAAAGTTAGCTCACCACGATATTAGTTGAGAATGTCAATAAAATTTAATTTTCCAGCATGATTCAATAGCTCTGCTATGACTATAGCACGCCAATGGAATCTTTACCCTCTATTTATGTAAAAAAGGTATCTCACCACGATATTAGATGATAATGTTCATGAAATTGGATTTTCCATCGAGATTATACATCATTGCAATGGCTATTGCACGCCAATAGGATATTTCCTCCTTATTTATGCAAGAAAGTTCGCTTACCACGATATTATTCGAAAATGTAAATAGAATTGGATCTTCCATCCAGATTCTATAGTACTACAATGGCCACAGTACGTAAATGAAATTTTTCCTCCTTACTGACGCAAGGAAGTTAGCTCACCACGACATTAGTCGTATATGTGAATAAAATTGAATCTTCCAGCCGGATTCTAAAGCATTGCGACGGCTATAGCACGCCAATAGTATCTTCCCCCCTTATTTATGCAAGAGAGATAGCTCACCACAAAATCGGAAGAAAATGTTAATCAAATTGGATTTTCCAGCCAGATTCTATAGCATTGCTATGGCTATATCACGCCAGTAGAGTCTTTCCTCCTTATATATGCAAGAAAGTTAGCTCACGCCTATATTAGTCGAAAATGTAAATAAAATTTTATTTTCCAGTCAGATTCTGTAGCATTCCAATGGCTATAGCACGCCAATTGAGTCTTTCCTCCATGCTTATGCAAGAAAGCTAGCTCACCACGATATTAGTCGAAAATGTCAATAAAATTGAATTTTCCATGCAGAATCTATAGCACTACAACGGGTATAGCACGCCAATAGAATATTTCCCTCTTATTTATACAAGGAGCCTTGCTCACCACAATATTATCCGAAAATGTCAATAAAAATGAATGCTCCGGACAGGTTCTATAGCATTACAACGGCTATTGCACGTCAGTAGAATCTTTCCTCCTGATTTATGCAAGATAGGCAGCTCACAACGATATTAGTCGAAAATGTCAATACAATTTAATTTTC
>NW_016927768.1:0-1012 GCF_001483705.2 Eufriesea mexicana
TCTAACCTAAACCGACCATACGTAACCTGACTCAACCTAACGTGTCGAGACCAGTACTGCTGGTATTCCCAGAGCCAAGCAGAATATACAAGAGCACAACAGAGCGCAGAAATCCACCGCATTCCTGTGTACCGCACAGAAGTCAAACATGTATTGACCAAACTTGACGTAGCCTAACCCATCCGAACGTAGTTTATCTCAACATAAAGTGACGAGACCAATATTGCCGACCGCTTCGGAGCCAATCAGAGAATATTAGTGCACAATAGAGCACAGGAATCCACAGAATATCAGTGAAATTCACAAAAGAATATGTAGCCTCTCCTAACCTAGCCGAGCGTAACATATCTCAAGCTAACCTGACAAGCCCACTATTGGTGGCCTCCACAGAGGGAAGCAGAGTGTACTAGAGCATAGTCGAGCGCAGAAAGCCACCCCTTTGAAGTGAATAGCGCAAAAGTCGAAGATATTCCGTACTTACCTAGGCAAACTTATCGTATCCAAACGTAACATGACCCATCCGAACGTGACGCGACTGGTATTGCTGGTATCCACAGAGACAAGCAGAGCATAACATTGGAGAGAATAAAGAGACAAGCAGAGCATAACATTGGAGAGAATAGAGCAGAAATTCGTTGGGCCGCAGTGTATAGCAGAAAAGGCGATGCTATCCAGACCTAGCCAGAGCTAACATAACCTAGCCAAACGTAACATATCGCAGGCTACCGTGCCGAGACCACAGTTACCAGCTGCACCTGAGCCAAGCGGAACATACTAGAGCAAGGTAGAGCTTGGAAATCTACTGAACATCAAATCTATCCGTACCTAACCCAAAGTAGCGTAACGTAACCGAACGAAACCTAACTCTGCATATCGGGCCGAGACTAATACTGGCATCCCCAGAATCCAGCAGAGTATAGTAGAGCTACGTAGAGCGCAGAGTTCTGCCAAGTAGCTCGAAAGTCAAAGCTATCGAATCTTACCCTTTCCAAACTTAGTATAACCAAACGCA
>NW_016927769.1:0-7726 GCF_001483705.2 Eufriesea mexicana
CACCTGAGGAAAGGCCTGCATCGTCGGTACCTCGAGTACGGCGACGGCTCTTCGTATTGGAGCGTAGGGAGAAGCCTAGGGAAGTACGTCGCGCACAACCGCCTAGCGTACCATGGTCTTGAAGAACCCTTCGATCCTGTCTCGGGGCACCTCGTAGTGCGGAGTTGGTCCGTTTAGGAACCTGACGACGGGTGGGTCAGACGCAGCTGACGGACAACTACTGGTGGCGCCGTCGGTCGCTGTGCCCTCTGGCGATCGCTGTGCAGATGTTATCTGCGTCATCACAGCGGATGGGGTACCAACTAGGGCAGCTTCGCCCCGGGTAGCCGCCACATATGTGAGGTCCTCGGTCGATCGCCTGGCCGGAGGTCTTGTAGTTCGGCTGCGTTGTGGCTGAGGCAAACTGGCCACCCTAGGGTGACCATGACCGTCAGTCCCAGCGGATGGTCTGCCCCGGCCCTTGGGCGACGTAGGGGGTGTTATGCCTGGGCCTGAAGGATTCTAATCCTCGGCCGTGGCTCCTCCGCTGGTGGACGAGGTTGGGAGAGATGATCGAGGGCTCCTTCCGTCGACCCGCACTAGGTGGAGTTGGCTGCTTGTGGGCAACGGGAGACTCGACGGACGGCTGCATGGGTCGCCGATTGCCAGACCGATGCGGGGAAGACCCGGGTGATGGCCGCTCGACCAACTTCGGAGCGGCTGGGCCCGCGGCAGCGTCGTCCGCCGCACCGTGGGACCTGCGCGGTTGCCGGGCGTGGGGGGCTTGCTCCAACCCGGGGTGCTCGCTTTCAGAACCTTAGTTGCGTAGCCCTTTGCGCTGAGTGAATACGTGAAACCAATATTACTGAGCAGGCGAGGTTCCTCGCAACCTTCGTGTGGTAGGATTTAAGGTGTTTTGTAAGCCGGTATACACTCACCTCCTCCTCTCGTCCGCCTGCGGAGCCGTGGTGTAACAAAACGGGCATTTCAGTTCGGCGGGGAGACATCGGTTCCCTCTGAAAAACACTTCCGTACGACACGTCAGAGGCACCAGTTCTCTCCAAATGAACAATACGCCACGTTTGCTTCGAAATGTCGAAGACACGATTCCTTTAAGCTCGTGTAACTTAAACAGTTGCCCAAGATTAATTTGGCGTGCAACATTTACGAGGGCACGAGACGGATTTACAACTCGTCGGAATTAAGAGATTCGATCGCGACGCGACAAAGCAGTCATCAAAGCTCCAAAAGTACGCCGGTGAGCGTACTTTTTACGCACTATTGTTACAAAAAGTGATATCTCAGCAGGAAGGCATTTGCTATAATATGTTACCGTATTCTGCAGACTTTACTTGAAGGCGAAGTGAAGTAAAAAAATTGTCGGAATTGATCCTCATAAAATATACATTTACAACGCGTAAGCTCTGTGATTTGTGGCCACTACTTACACATTAGTCTCGGCAAGGCCATTCGACGTTGATAGTGAATGCTCGATTGGGTACTCTTTAACATATACATATTATTAACCCTTGGAATACGGTAAGACGGCGGGTTTGTAGAGGTCTTGCTATTTTTCGACCGTGACGAAGTTGGGTGGGTTAGTGACGTTGCAAAGGAGCAGCAAAGTCTTATCTCTGTAACATAAACGTCTGTGTGGATACTTGCGTCTCCAGCTAGTGGTATTCAGTGGGACAGCGAATGGAATAGATGGGTCAAATATGTCTTCATTTTATGAATTATTCTATGAATTATCATAATATGAAGCATCACCTTGGCCGCTGAAGCTACGGGCAGAAAACTGAAGAAACAAGAAAAATCGGCACGAATGAATCCTGGATGAGATTCAGGTGTTATATATATCTAGGTAACAAATATAGTATGAAATGTGCAGAGTGTTCGATTTACATGTAAAGAAATTAATGATAAAACATAATAATGTGGTATGTACCCAGTGCACATAAATAACGAATATGTTTATAAAATTTTACATTTTTTAAACAATCTCTTTACCTCCCCATTTTTATAAATATTACTAGATATTAAATTACTATATATTAAATATTACCAAGAAGTTAAATGCAAAGTCGACCCTGTGTCGGCTGGCTGCGTCGTTTATCTTATCTATAGTCAGCCATTCCAGGAAGTGGTGATTGTAATAGTTAAGGGTGGAGATCTCTAGTATGATTAGTGGAATATCAGTGTGGAGTCTCGAAAGGGTCTGTTACCGTTCGGCGAGAGAAAGTGCTCCGAGGGTTAATTAAATAAATCTGACACTCTTTTCTATGAACTTGTTTCACACTCTTCTCGGTCTCTCCGCAGAGTCGCCACGTGCTTGCATATTCCGTGCCTAGCACGTACCGTTCTTTGTTCTCCACTATTTTTGTTCTCTGTCACTCTCTCACTATCCAACCTTATATCTGTTCCCTTCGCATTAACTTTGTGACTTTTGCCAAGCTACGTCATATTTCAGGAGGCAGCTCGCAATTGAGAGTATACTCTAGTCTAGAACCTTCAAAAAATCAAATTTCTTTTTTATTTCGTTTTCTGAAAGTGTATTTTTAAATTTATTATTTCCTTCAAAAATATTTCTACCAGTGACTATTGTTGGAGTTGATGAAAAATCGATGAAGTTGTATGCGTTTGTTCATAGCGTGCAACGCGTACACGTATTCGTATGAGATGACTGATTACGATCAAATTTCGATGGTATTTTTGGCATATGCATCTCTCTTTCGTTGGTACCAAAATTTTAAAAATTCAACAGTTTTAACTATCATTTTTGGTACGCTACAATTGAAAAAAGTATAACAAATTGAAAACCTAATTTTAAAGTGCTGCCAACAAATTTTTTTCAGTGTTTTTATACACTTTTGTTTTTTACACACCGACAATAGTCACGTTCTTACTGAAATGGATCTTTGTCCAATTATGAGAAGGAAAAGCGGCAGGAATCGTAGCATCCATGTGGGTTGTGCAATTGAAGGAGCACTACTAAACTCGTTAATCTTCAACAATTTTCAATATTTTTTCATGAAAAGGATAGTGAATGCTCCTTAAACATAGGTCAAAACTATGCCACAAATCGCGACACGATAATGCCTTTATGATTCTTATAGTCCGGACCTGGCACCAAGTATTTACCACCTACTCCTGTTCATGGCGAATGATATTGCTGGTGAAAAATTCGGTTAAAGAAAGTTCCTAAGTGTGGTATAGTTATTACCCTGCGTTGAAACGGACACGTAGCTATCTCTTCTGTGATAAAATTAACGCGCGAAGAAGTGAAGAACACGTGGATGATTTTAAAAGTTTGTTAGACTCTGTGCTTCATAGCGTAAACAAAATTGGACGGAAACAATTGAATTAAGAAAATCTGGTAGTTGTGGAAGTTTCATACGAAAAGAGGTGTACTACAGGTTATGAAGAACCTCTGACATGGGTCAGGCTAGACAATAATGTAGCTATGGGGGCACACGTACAAACTAGTTTTGGAGAAGTTGTGGGCTTGGGCGCCCCCCCGCTGACCGAGCGTATGGACCCCGGACTCCTGCATCGGGTGGTCGACATCCTCTTCCTGGAGGTAGCGACGAAGGGGTGCAGAGCGATCGGATTTGATCGAATGGTCCGACGTCTAAAAGATGGCGGCGAAGAGCAATCGGATTTGATCGAATGGTCCGACGTCCAAAAGATGGCGGCGAAGAGCACCGCCCCAGGGGACGGGCATGGATGCTGACCCTAGGAGTGTTGGGCCACCGGATGAGGCAGCTGTTCGACAGTTGCCTCAGGACCGGTTGCTTCCCGGTGTGCTGGAAGAGAGCAAGTGTGGTCTTTTTCCCTAAGCAAGGGTCCCCGGACTCTCCGAAGGCATATCGGCCGATCTGCCGCCTGCTAGACTAGGCAGGCAAGCTGTTCGAGCGCGTCTTAGCTTGCGCACCTCATAGAGCACCTGGCGGAGGTAGGTCGAACTGTCACAGGGTCGGTCGACGATCGACGATCGACGCGATAATGCGCGTTCGAGCCCCGTCGGTGGTTGTCGTTCAGCGGGGTGGGGTGGTGTTGGCCGTGAGCGTGAATTTCATGATGAACGCCTTCAACTCCCTGCGTTGGGCCGTCGGGAAAGAGAGAGAGGGAGTGCGAGAGAGAGTAGGAGAGAGAGAATCAAGGACTCGGGACAGAGAGAAGAAAGAAAAAGAAGAAGAAATAGGGAAAATAGAGGGCGGAGGGAGAGAAGACTGCCATTCGGGGAGGCCCTGGTTTACCACAGGGTGGTACCCCCCTCCCCTGTACATGGCGGCGGTGATCGATGATATACTTGGCGGAGCACTCGATCGAGTATCCCGGACGATACTCGTCCGTCGCGCGTGTGAGGAACTGCGGGGTTCCTCACGGTTCCTCACGGTTCCTCACGGTTCGGTCATTGGCCCTATCCTGTGGGACCATCGCGTACGACACCGTCCTGCGCGTATCCCTTCCCGCCGGCCGCAACCTAATTAGAAACGACTAGCCCACCCCTCACATAGTAATGTGACTAAACTGGCAAATGAACCGGACTCGGAAAATAATACATCAACCTTGGATGATTATTCAAATATTTCTGCTGTTACTGTAGAACTTGATGTTACGCCGAGTATCACTAAGGTAACGGCTTCACTTCTTGATAGTGACTTTTTCGATATAATTGTTTCGCAAACCAATTTGTACCACTAAACCAGCTTCGGGGATAATTGGCCCTTATTTCAACGTAAAATACAACATATCTTTGACTTTATTTCGCGAATGAAGGATCTGCGGAGCACCATTATAGGTACTTGCAACGGCTTATTTTGTTGCTTCCCTTGAGTTCATTCTTATAAGTAGTCGAAATCATATTTACATCTCTTCGGTCAACCCATTTTTCAACCAAAATTGAGGTTGTGTGCTGACTTTGGTATTCCTCTGGTTGCAGCTTAGGAAATTTAGGCATATCCTTTCTGTCTAGCCTAACTGTGCCTACAGCACCTGTTTTTTTCTTTTTTTCTTTTTTTTTTTTTTTTTTTTTTTTTTTTTTTTTTTTTTTTTTTTTTTTTTTTTTTTTTTTTTTTTTTTTTTATTGTAATTTTGTGTAATCTGTCTGCAGGAATTTGATTTTCGTTATTGGAACAGTGTAGCATTCTGAGCAGCAAACAAAACCGGTCTAAGGAGAATGTTTTTCTGAAAATTGGGCTTTCAAACAAAGGATTAGTACTCCAAAAGTCAAATATTTTGTTTTTCTTGTTATGTTATTAGCATACAAATTGCTAAAAATAGGTAAATTGCAGATACCCAAGTACAAGTATTGTACCACTTATTTACCTTTGAATGTGGTTTTACGAAAGCAGGTTGTTTATATTGCTCAGAATAGCGGTTTGTTTCTTCAGCTATATGATCAACTATATCCTTATCGAGCAAGGCTTTGAACAGAAGAACACTTTCAGAACAGTTTTCATGTAGATCTATATTTACATCATTTAGGCCTGATTTGCTGGCATCAAAATCAAACAGATGAAGTTCAAACTTACTTGGCATAACCTTCTGCCATTCATACAGGTTTTATGGACAAACTTTTACATCATCTTCGCAAGGAGTACACGGGTTGTACTGTTCTCCAATATGCATTTCCTCGTCCATATTTGGATTAAACCCGGACCCCAAACTAATACCATCACTGGAAATGAGCTCCTCATCCAGTACCACCAATACTATTTACGCTATGTAGAATTTCACTGTTATCCAAATCATCATCACTTTCGTCACCTCTCTCAGGATTCATAATTATTTCAAAGATTTCATTGCTTCCTAAATGCCTTCCTTGATCCATTTTGTAAGCCTTGTCCTAAAATATAAAACTATTATTTACGAAAACATAACACTAATCAAGAAACGTGCTAGTGGTAGCCGTGAAATAGCAGAACTGAAAGCGGTGAAAGGTGGTACACTAATCCTAGCGTTTGGTGGGAGCTAACTGGTCCCGCCCAGGGGCCATTACTCACACAACACGCTTCTGACACCTAGCGGATGTGATCAGAACTGTAACAATTTGCTACTAAAAATCGCTGAAGGATGGCAGGGTAGTTCATTAACAAAAATAAGTATATCGCAACATGTACATTCACACTGCGCTTCTGACACCTAGCGGATGTGATTAGAACTGTAACAATTTACTACTAAAAATCGCTGAGGGATGGCAGGGTAGTTCATTAACAAAAATAAGTAAATCGCAACATATACGTTCACACTGCTTTAAGATAAATATAAAAACGCAACAGTGACGTCGTTACTGTTCAAAGGATTAGGGGCTGGAACGTTGCTGACACGTTCCTGAGCCCGAACGGCAGGCATCCCATTGAATTGATAATGGCCATATGCTGTTGAAAACGCGGTTTTGTGGGCGTTAGCGAGGTCCATTGGGACCTAGTGAAAACCTGATTTCAAGCCAAAAACAATGAAATATTTGGCGCTTCCTAGTTGATCTAAATTTTATTCAGTATTTCGAACATGGAAAGAAAAATAAAATAAAATGAAGCTTCGCAGATTGTCGTTAGCGGTATTTAGTAGCAGAACTCGTTCAAAATTTTCACACTGATTGATTCTCAAGGATCCTGTTTCCCTTTACATACTTCATATTTACTGTTTTGAAAATCGGTACACTCGTAATTTTATGCTCGATTGCTTTTACGAGTGCGCTATGTCGCTTGCTCTTCAGTTTTGCTAATTACATTAATGGAATACGAATTGAGGTATAAAAATTGAACTACACGGTTACGAATCTCTTATTTAACTCCTTTCGCTACGGGTGGATTCTCCGCTGCGGTACTCCCGCAGAAAACCAGCCGTCACGACGAAACTTGGGCAAGGTGCGCGAGACCGATCGTCAGAGGCCTCTCGCCTCACTGCAACCCGAGTTGCTTCTTAACACTTCACCGACTGCTAGCGCTGCAACGGCAACGAACGTACTTCCGACCGACCGCTCAACCGCAGATTCTCCCTGGCGCCGGCTCTCTTTCGGTTTAGACCGTCGCACGGGAGCATCTGTGCGTTTCGTATGCTCAGATAAATTTGTAAAAAAAAAACTGATATTAAGGACATAAAACAGTCCCTCCACTTAACATGGGACATTGCGGTCCTAGGGTCGCAACATGTGGGAGCTTACAAAGCAACTGAGCAACGTACCAAAAAGCCTAAAAATAGGCTATCGGTCGGTAAGCATCGGCCAAAAGCCTATTTTAACACTTTACCGACAGCTAGCGCTGCAACGGCATACGTACTTCCGACCGGCCGCTCTGCCGCAGATTCTCCCTGGCGCCGGCTCTGTTTCCTCTGTAAACCTACAATGTTTCAATTAACCCTTTCGCTACCACGGGCGACTATAGTCGCTCTCCATCAGATGTCACTGTGGTACTACTGGCGACTATAGTCGCTCTCCGTAAAATATCGTATGTCCGCGTATTATACATACGACGAGCATTTGCAGTTATATTGCACATCACTATCTTATTCTGGACATGAAGCGTGAGTATTTTGTTCTGCATTAATTGTTTATTACGGACCACAATACTCGGAGAACCAAATGCCTCTGACGATCGGTCTCGCGTACCGTGCACAGTTTCGCCGCGGCGGCTCGTTCTGCGGGAGTACCGCGGCGGCTCGTTCTGCGGGAGTACCGCGACGGCTCGTTCTGCGGGAGTACCGTGGCGGGGAGAGTCCGTCCATGGCGAAAAGTTTAATTATG
>NW_016927770.1:0-547 GCF_001483705.2 Eufriesea mexicana
CTGACCTGACCTGACCTGACCTGACAGAACTGATCTGACCTGACCTGACCTGACCCGACCTGATCTGGCCTGGCCTGACCTGAACTGACCTGAACTGACCTTACCTGGCCTGACATTACCTGACCCGACCTGACCTGTCCTGACTTTTACCGGCCATACCTGAACTGACATGACCAGACATGATCTGGCCTGGCCTGACCTTACCACACTTGACATGACCTGACATGACCTGACCTGACCTGACCTGATCTGACCTGACCCGACCTGAGCTGACCTGACCTGACCTGGCCTGACCTGACCTGTCCTGACAGATCTGACCTGTCCTGACTGATCTGACCAGAGCTGACCTGATCTGACCTGACCTGACCTGACCTGACCTGACCTGACCTGAAACTGTCCCGACTTTGACAGGGCTTACCTGACCTGACCTGACCAGACATGATCTGGCATGGCCTGACCTTACCAGACTTAACCTGACCTGACATGACCTGTCCTGACCTTACCTGATCTGACCTGACCTGACCTGTCCTGACTGACCTGACCTGAC
>NW_016927771.1:0-2082 GCF_001483705.2 Eufriesea mexicana
GTACGAATGTATGGATGTACGGACGTATGGATGTATGGATGTATATCTGTATGGATGTATGGAAGGTTGGATGTATGAGTGGATGGATGTATGGATGGATGAATGCATGGATGTGTGTATGGAAGCATTTCTGGATGCATCTGTGGATGTATGTATGGATGAGTGTATGGGTGTATGCATGGATGTATGGATGTACGTACGGACGGATGAGTGCGTGGATGGATGGATTTATGGATGTATGGAAGTGTGGATGTATGGATGTATGTATGGATGAATGTAACGGTGTATGTATGGATGTATGTATTGATGTCTGTATGGATGCATGTATGTATGGATTTATGGTTGGCTGGACGTACGGATTTATGAATGTATGTATGTATGGATGCACGAATGTATGGATGTACGAATGTATGGATGTTCGGATGTATGGATGTAAAGATGTTTATCTGTATGGATGTATGCATGGATGGATGTATGAGTGGACGGATGTATGGATGGATGCACGCATGGATGTGTGTATGGATGCATGCATGGATGTGTGTATGGATACTTTTACGGATGTATCTACGGATGTATGTATGGATGAATGGTTCGATGGATGTTTGGATGGGTGGTTGTATGGATGGATGGATGTATTGATGTACAGGTGTTTGGAAGCATGAATGTATAGTTGTATGGCTGTATGTATGTATGGATGAATGGTTCGATGGATGTTTGGATGGGTGGTTGTATGGATGGATGGATGTATTGATGTACAGGTGTTTGGAAGCATGAATGTATAGTTGTATGGCTGTATGTATGTATGGATGTACGGATGGATGGCTGTATGAGTGGATGGGTGTATGGATGGATGGATGTATGGATGTATGTATGGATGTATGTATGTATGAATGCATGTATGGATGTATGTATGGATGCATGTATGGTTGTATGGATGTATGGATGGGTGGATATGTGGATGTGTGGATGTGTGGATGTATGGATATATGGATGTATGAAAGTATGGATGGATGTATGGATGGATAGATATATGGCTCGATAGATGTATGGATGGTTGCTAGTATGGTTTGATGGATGTATTGAACGATGGATGTATGGATGGGTGGATGTATGGATGCATGGATGTATGGGAAGGTTGATGTATGGATGGATGTATGGATGGATGTATGTATTGATAAATGGTTGTGTGGATGAATGGATGTATAGGTGGAATGAGATATGGATTGACGTATGTACGTATGTATGAATGGATGGATGTATATATGTTCTGAACTATGGATTTATGAATGTATGCTTGTGTGGATGAATGGATGTACGGATGCATGTATGTGTGAATGGCAGGATATATGGATGAATGGATGTAATGATGTACAGGTGTTTGGGTGCATCAATGTATGGTTGTATGGATGTATGTATGTATGGATGTATGGATGAATGGGTGTATGAGTGGGTGGCTGTATGGATGGATGTATGTATGGATGTATGTATGGATGTATGTATGGATGTATGTATGGTTGTACGAATTGAAGGATGTATGGATGTATGGATCTGTGGATGTATTGATGTATGGATGGATGGATGTATGGATGGATAGATGTATGGATCGATGGGTGTGTGGATGGGTGCTTGTATGGATCGATGGATGTATGGTTCGTTGGATGTTTGGATGGATGGATGTATGGATGGGTGTATGTATGGATGGGTGGATGTATGGATGGGTGGATGTATGGATGGATGGATGGATGGAAAGATGGATGTATGGGTGGATGTATGTATGGATGAATGGTTGTTTGGATTGATATGGATGGATTGAGGCATGGATGGACGGATCTACGGATGTATGGATGTATGGATGTACGGCTGTATGCATGTATGGATGTATGGATGTACGGATGTATGGACGCATGGATGTACGAATATCTGGATATACGGGTGTATCTATGTATGGATGGATGTATGTATGTATTGATGTATGTATTTATGTATGTATGGATGAATGGATTGGTGGACGGATGTATGGATGGATAGATGTATGGATGTATGGATGGATGGATTTATGGATGTGTGGATGTATGAATGTAT
>NW_016927771.1:3912-4115 GCF_001483705.2 Eufriesea mexicana
ATGATGGACGTACGAATGGATGCATTTATGGTGGTATGGGTGTGGGGATGTTTGGATGAATATATGTATGGATGGATGGATGTATGAATGGATGTATTTATGGATGGGTGGATGGGTGGATGTATGTATGGATGTATGCACGGATGTATGTATGGATGCATTTACGCATGTATCTATTGATGTATGTATGGATGAGTGTATGG
>NW_016927771.1:4247-6352 GCF_001483705.2 Eufriesea mexicana
ATGTATGGATGTATATCTGTATGGATGTATGGATGGATGGATGTATGATTGGGCGGAAGAATGGATGTATGCATGGATGCTTGTATGGATGAATGTATGGATGTCTGCATGGATGTATGCATGCCTGTATGGATGGATGTATGGGTGCATTTACAAATGTATATACGGATGTGTGTATGGATGAGCGTATGGGGGTAAGCATAGATGTATGGACGTAGGTATGTATGGATGTATGCATGTATGCATGTACGGATGTATGCATGCATGGATGTATGGATGTCTGCATGTATGGACGTATGGATATACGAATTTAGGGATGAACAGTTGTATGGATGTATGTATGGATGGATGGATGTATTGATGTATGTATGTATGGATGGATGGATGGATGGATTGCTGGATGGATGTATGGATGGATAGATGTATGGATCGGTGGACGTATGGATGGGTGAATGTATGGATGGATGAATGTATCGAGGGGTGGACTTATGGATGGATGGATGTGCGGATGGCCGGATGTATGGGTGCATGAATGTATGGATGGCTGTGTCTACGGTGGGATGGTTTTATGGATGGCTGAATGAATGGAATTATGGATGGGTGGATCGATGGATGTACGTACGGATGTGCGTATAGGCGTATGTATGGATGTATGGATTTATGGATGTATGGATGTATGGATGTATTTATGTGTGAATGTACGAATGTACGGATGTACCAATGTATGGATGCAAGGATCTCTATATGTATGGATGAATGAATGGCTGGATGTGTGAGTGGATGGATGTATGGATGGATGGATGTATGGATGTATGTGTGGATGTATGTATGGATGTATGTATGGTTGTAAGAATGGATGGATGTAAGGACTTATGGATATGTGGATGTATGAATGTATGGATGGATGTAAGGATGGATAGATGTATGGTTCGATAGATGTATGGATGGAGGCTAGTATGGATGGATGGATGTATGGTACGCTGGATGTATGGATGGGTGGATGTATGGATGGATGGATGTTTGGAAAGTTGGATGTGTGTATGGATGAATGGTTGTGTGGATGGATTGATGTATAGGTGGATTGAGGTATGGATGGACGTATGTACGTATGTATGAATAGATGAATGTATATGTGTTCGGATGTATGGATTTATGGATGTATGGTTGTGTGGATGAATGGAAGTACGTATGGATGGATGAGTGCATGGATGGGTGCATTTGTAGATGTTTGGATGTGTGGATGTATGGATGTATGTATGGATAAACGTATTGGTGGATGGATTTATGGATGGATAGATGTTTGGATGTATGAATGGCTGGATTTATGAATGTATGGATGTATTTATGTGTGAATGTACGGATGTACGGATGTACTGATGTATGGATGCAAGGATCTCTATATGTATGGATGTACGGATGGCTGGATGTATGAGTGGATGGATGTATGGATGTATGTATGTATGTATGTATGGATGTACGTATGGTTGTTTGGATGTATGGATGTATGGACTTATGGATGTATGGATGTATGAATGTATGGATGGATAGATGTATGGATCGATGGATGTATGGATGGGTGCTAGTATGGATGGATGGATGTATGGTACGATGGATGTATGGATGGGTGGCTGTATGGATGGATGGATGTATGGAAAGGTGGATGTATGGATGGATGTATGTATGGATGAATGGTTGTGTGGATGAATGGACGTATAGGTGGATTGAGGTATGGATGGACGGATGTATGTATGCATGGATGTATGGATAAACGGAATTGTGGATGGATGTATGGATGGATAGATGTATGGTTGTATGGATGGATGGATTTATGGATTTATGGATGTATTTATGTGTGAAAGTACGAATGTACGGATGTACCGATCTATGGATGCAATGATCTGTATATGTATGGATGTATGGATGTCTGAATGTTTGAGTGTATGGATGTATGGATGGATGCATGTATGTATGTATGTATGGATGTATGTATGGATGTATGTATGGTTGTATGGATGTATGGACGTATGGAATTACGGATATGCGGATGTATGAGTGTATGGATGGGTGTATGGATGGATAGATGTATGGATCGATTGATGTAAGGA
>NW_016927772.1:0-957 GCF_001483705.2 Eufriesea mexicana
AGTTTACGGCACGAAAGTCGAAGATATCCTTTCCTAACTCAACCAAACGTAGCATAAGATAACCAAACGTAACCTAACACAGCGCAACATAGCTCAGACTAACGTGCCGAGACCAATACTGCTAGCCGCCACATAGCGAAGCAGAATATACTAGAGCACAGGAGTCCATAGGATATCCGTGTAGGGTCCATACGTCAAAGCTATCCTAACCAAACCCAACCAAACCTGACCTACCCGTACGTAACCTATCCCAAGCTGACGCGCCGCAACAAGTATTGATGACCTCCACATAGTCAAGCGGAGAATATCAGATCACAGTAGAGCGCAGAAATCCACCGGATAGCCATGTATACCACAAAAGTCAAAGTCATCCTTACCAAACCAGGTCTAACATAGCATAACGAAACCAAGAATAACCTAACCTAACGAGCCGAGACCAGTATTGCTGGTCGTGCCAGAGCTATGCAGAACATATCAGAGAAAAGTAGGGCGCAGAAGTCACCAA
This sequence comes from Eufriesea mexicana, assembly GCF_001483705.2. Classification (NCBI taxonomy): domain Eukaryota; kingdom Metazoa; phylum Arthropoda; class Insecta; order Hymenoptera; family Apidae; genus Eufriesea; species Eufriesea mexicana. The sequence continues at coordinate 506 of NW_016927772.1, forward strand.
ATAGAAATGTATAGCACAAATGTCATTGCCATCATAAGCAAACGTTACCAAACATAGCCCAACCAAGCGTAACATACCTGAACGTATCGTGCCACGACTGCTGATGCTGGTATCCCCAGAGTCGATCAGAGCATAGTAGAGCAATGCAGAGCGCAAGTGTCCTCCGAATAGCTGTGTATACCACAAAAGTCACAGTCACGCTCTCCTAACCTAACCAAAAGTAGGACAACCCAACGCAACTTCTCTAAGACTGACGTGCCGAGACTAAAGCTGCGGCCTTCCCATGGTGAAGTAGAATACACAAGAGCACAGTAGAGCGCAGGACAGCGTATAGCACCGCATAAAAGTCAGAGGCATCCTGACCAAACATAGCCTAACCTAGCCTAATGAAACATAACCTATCCCAAACAAACTTGCCACGACCGCTATTGCAGGCCTCCTCCAATTCAAGC
>NW_016927773.1:0-2624 GCF_001483705.2 Eufriesea mexicana
TAATGCACATTAGAACGCGTAAATCCTCCGAAGAGCAGTGAATAGCGCAAAAGTCAAAGTAGCCAATACTAACCTAGCCGAACGTAACAAAACCAAACGTAGCCTATCACAATCTAACCTGACGAAACCACCATTGGTGGCTTCCACAGAGTCAAGCAGAATGGAATAGGGCACAGTAGAGTGCAGAAATCCACCGCATTCCGGTTCACAGCACAATAGCCGTTGATATCTTAACCTAACCAGGCCTAATGTATCCTAACCGAACGCAGCATTACCCAACATGACGTTCCGCGACCACTGCTCCTGGCCTCCCCTGAGCAAAGCAGAATGTAGTAGAGCACAGTAGAGCGCAGAAATCCTGCGCTCTGCAGTGTACAGCACAAAAGTCTGCGCTATACAATCCTAACCTTACCAGACGTAACAAATCCGAACGTAGCATAACACAACCTAACTTGCCGAGCCCACTATTGCTGGCCTCCAGAGATCCTAGTAGAATATGCTAGATCACAGCAGAGCGCAAAAATCCAACGCATTGCAGTGTATAGCATAGAAGTCAGAAATACCCTGACATAACCTGACCATACCTAATCTACCCAAACGTAGTGTAACTATGCAATATATGACGAGCCCAATGTTCCTGGCCTCCCCAAAGGAAAGAAGAGCATACTAGAGCGCATTAGAGCGCAGAAATCCATCGGATAACAATGAATGGACCAACAGTCATAGTAGCCTATCCAATCCTATCAATACGTAACATAGGCAGACGTGGCCATACACAACATAACGTGCCACGGACGCTATGGCTCGCCTCCACAGAGTCGCGCAGGGTATAGTAGAGCAATGTAGAGCGCAGAAATCCACCATATAGTAGTGTACAGCACAAAAGTCGAGGATATCCTAACCTAACCTGGCATAACCAAACTTAACGAAACGTAGCATAACACCACGTAACTTGCCGCGACCGCTATTGGTGGCCTTGGTAGAGCCAAGCAGAGCATATTACAGCACATTAGAGCGCAGATATTCACAGAAGTGCAGTGTATAACACAAACGACAAAGTAGCGTATCATATGATAGCCAAACGCAACACATCCTCACGTAGCCCATCTCAACCTAACATGACGAGACCACTATCGCTGTCCTCCACAAAGACAAGCAGAATGCACCAGAGCACAGCAGAGCGCAGAAACCCTCCGAATAACAGCGTATAGCGCGAAAGTCAAAGCCATCCAAGTCAAACATAACCAAACCTAACATAACCAAACGTAACCTAATTAACATGACGTTCCGCGACCACTACTGCTCGCCTCCCCAAGTGTCGAGCAGAACTTACTAGAGGACACTGGGGCGCAGGAGCCAATAGAATCGCAGTGTACACCCCAAAAGTCAAATCAATCCGTACTTAACCCAGGCCAACATAAACTAACCAAACGTAGCCTACCACAACGTAACGTGCCGCGACCGCTATTGATGGCCTCCGTGGGGCCAAGCAAAGCATATTAGAGCACAGTAGTGCGCAGAAATCCGCCGAATTCCTGTGAATGACACAGAGGTCGGAGATATCCTAATCTATTCCGACAAGACATAACATAACCAAACGCAACCTCACTCAACCGAACGTGCCGAGACAACTACTGCTTGTCTCCACAGAGACAAACTGAATATACTACAGCAGAGCAGAGCTCAGAAGCCAGCCGTGTTGCAGTCCATAGAGTAATAGCCGTAGAAATCCTAACGTAACGTTTTTCTTCTTCCTTTCACGTGGGGGAAATCTTCCGAAGTTACCCGGCCCCCTAAGGGGTGGGGGCGGGGTTATGTGGGATATTACCCATTAAAACCCAGACGATGTTCAGACCTTCGCATTTCGGTGCACCCTGGACTTCGCGGCGACGAAATTGCCAGGGCGGACCCGCGACGTAACCGCCGTACCCTCCCGGCGCGACGGAAAATCGCACCCGAAAAGACCATGTCCATGCGGGAGAGACGGGTCGATTACAGACACACACAACACGCATACCACCGCACCGCAAAGCAAGCATACCCTGCTGGCGCCGGGCGACCATCACTCGACGCCGAGCGCCCGGTCCACGGTCTCTCGAACTGACGGGCCCCCACACGTCAACTCGTGGTCACCCTGACCTAGGTTACAACGGGAAAGAGAGACGGTCTCCCCGGCCGTAGGTACATGGTCGCTCGCGAAGGCGGAGGTCTAACGCGTTAACACATCCGGCAGTGCGCGCGCCGCCCTCCGGCACCGCGCTTGCAGCCTCCGCCGCCCTACGCGCGAGGAGCACGCACTACGCTCGCGGGCTCCCTCCGCGGCCTCCTTCTGGAGCATAACCGCAACGCAGAAGGAGGCCACCGCACACCATGCACCTAAGCCCACCGTCATCCGCGCCACGACGACTGAGAGCGAAAGTTCCCTACTCACCACGCGCCACAGTACCCGGCGCTCGCGAGCCCACGCCGGACATTCCTCCAGCGTGCGCAGCGCCGTGTCCCGCCTTTCCCCGCACTGATGACAACGCGTCTCACGTTCCCGCCCGATACGACACAGGTACCCCCCCGAAGCACCCGTGCACGGTGCGCACCTGTGTCAGGCGGAAAATGTGCCGGCTGCCGCT
>NW_016927774.1:0-919 GCF_001483705.2 Eufriesea mexicana
CCGGCAGTGAAAAATTATTAATTACTCAATTTCCGTAAACAATTTGTGAACTTTTATAACTTCACTGTAAAGCTGGAACTTCAGGCTACATTCCTATATAACTTTCGTAAAGAATTTAGCTCTAAATTGTAAGTTATTAATTTTTGCTTTATGGCGTCTATGATTTCGTAACGGCGACCATCACGACCTTCCGTGAGAATATTTAATATTAAACGAAACTAGAAGCGAAATGTGATCAAAAGTTATATGAGAAGATTCGCAAGGACATTGGCTTTCTAACGAGTGCACAAAGTTTTATAAATTAATTGCGTTGAGGATAGTAATTAATGAAAAACCAATGGCGTCTTCGACAACAATTCAAACACTGCGTAGAATAATAATTAATAATAAATTAATTAGGGACAAATCTATATCGAAAAATATATAGGAAAGTTGCTGAAGGAACTGCCTTTACGATGCAATTATAAAAGTTCATAAATTAAATCGCAGGAATTGTGTAACTAATTAATTTTCTAATAAAAATTCTAAAAGGAACACTCAGCGCTACCTACAGCTTTGTACTCGAACTAGCGGAACAGTTCCAGATAAGAGTCATAGGTGGCGGTGTCTGTTCCTTTTAGAATTTTTAATAGAAAATTAATTAATTACTCAATTCCTGCAACTAATTTATGAACTTTTATAATTGCATCGTAAAGGCAGTTCCTTCAGCAACTTTCCTATATATTTTTCGATATAGATTTGTCCCTAATTAATTTATTATTAATTATTATTCTACGCAGTGTTTGAATTGTTGTCGAAGACGCCATTGGTTTTTCATTAATTACTATCCTCAACGCAATTAATTTATAAAACTTTGTGCACTCGTTAGAAAGCCAATGTCCTTGCGAATCTTCTCATATAACTTTTGATCACATTTCGC
>NW_016927775.1:0-256 GCF_001483705.2 Eufriesea mexicana
TATGTTAGGGTATCTCTGCCTTTTTTGTTGTTTGCGGCATTGCGGCAGATTTCTGCGAAATACTGTGCTCTAGTACACTCTGCTTGCCTCCGCGAGGGCCGCAGTAGTGGTATCGTCATGTTAGGTTGAGTTTGGCCACGTTTGGATATGATACGCTTCGCTAGGGTAGGATATGCTACTATGACTTTTTTGCCTTACACTGCTTTTCGTTGAGTTTCTGTGGTCTTCTTCGCTCTACTGGATTCTGCTTGTCCCT
>NW_016927776.1:0-208 GCF_001483705.2 Eufriesea mexicana
TGATCTGGCCTGGCCTGACCTTATCGGACCTGGCCGGACGTGATCTGACCTGACCTGACCTAACCTGTCCTGACCTGACCTGACCTGACCAGACCTGACCTGACCTGAGCTGTCCTGGCCTGACCTGGCCTACCCTTACAAGACCTGACGTGACCTGACCTGACTTGACCTGACCTGACCTGACCAGCCCCGACCTTGCCTGGCCTGA
>NW_016927777.1:0-704 GCF_001483705.2 Eufriesea mexicana
AGCACAAATAGCCTAAGCTACCCTATCCTTACCTAACTAAACGCGACATAACCAAACGCAACGTGTCTCAGCATAACTTGCCGAGAACACAACTCCTGGCCTCGCCGTAGCCGAGCAAAATATACTAGAGCACATTAGGGCGTAGGAATGCACCGAATAGCAGTGTATAGTACACGCGTCAAAGCAATCCTATCCAAACTTATCCTACACTAACTGAACGAAGGGGAACGTAACACAGCCAAACATGCCGCCACCACCATTGCTGCCATAACAGAACGAAGGGGAACGTAACACAGCCAAACATGCCGCCACCACCATTGCTGCCCCCCAGCGCCAAGCAGAGCACCTTAGAGCCCATCAGGGCGCAGAACTCCACAGAAGCTCAGTGTATAGCACAAAAGCCAACGGCATCCTATCCAAAACTAACCGAACGTGACCTAACCAAGCGTAGCATAACTCAACATAACCAGCCGAGACGTCTAGTTCTGGCCTCCCCAGAGTCAAGCAGAACATACTAGAGCACACTACGGCGCACAATTCCAACAATTAGCAGTGTATAACACAGAAGTCAAAGCCATCATAACCAAACATAGCATAACCCAACCTAAAATGCGTAACATAACAAAACCTATCGCGCCACGACCACCATTGCTGACCTCCCCAGAGCAAGGCAGAGCATATTAGAGCAAAGATGTGCGCAGAGA
>NW_016927778.1:0-7486 GCF_001483705.2 Eufriesea mexicana
AAATTCAATTTTATTGACATTTTCGACTAATATCGTGGTGAAATAACTGTATTGCATTAATAATGATAAATAATTCTATTGGCGCTGTGGCCACTACAATGCAATAGTATCTGGCTGGAAAACTCAATTTTAATGACTTTTCGAATAATATCGTGGTGAGCAAACTCACTTGCCTAAATAAGGAGGAAAGATCCTATTGGCATGCTATAGCCACAGCAATTCCATGGAATCTGCCTGGAAAGTTCAATTTTATTGACCTTATCGACTACTATCGTGGTGACCTAGCTTTCTTGGATATATAAGGAGGAAAGATTATACTGGCGTGCTATAGCTAAAGCAATGCTATAGAATCTGGCCGGAAAATTCAATTTTATTGACATTTTCTACTAACACCGTGTTCAGCTATCCTTCTTGTATAAATATGAACGAAATATTCAAGTGCCGTGCTATAGCCATGGCAATGATATAGAATCTTGCTGGAAAAATCAATTTTATTGACGTTTTCGACTAATATCGTGGTTACCTAACTTTATTGCATAAATAAGGACGATAGACACCTTTTCCGTGAAATAGACATTGAAATGCCATAGAATCTGGCACGAAAATTCAATATTATTGTCATTATCGACAAATGTCGGTGTGGGCTAACTTTCGTGCACAAATAAGGAGGAAAGATAATAGTGGCGTGCTATAGCCATAGCAATGCTATGGAATCTCGCTGCAAAATTCAATTTTATTGACAATATCGACTACACCGTGGTGACCTAACTTACTTGCGTAAATAGGAACGATAGATACTATTGGCGTGATATAGCCATTGGAATGCTATAGAATCTGGCTGGAAAATTCAAAATTATTGACCCTTTTGACTAATATGGTGGTGGGCTAACTTTCATGTTTAAATAAGTAGGAAAGATACTGGCGGCCTGCTACAGCCATAGCAGTGATATAGAATCTGTCTGGAAAATAAATTTTTATTGACATTTTCGACTAATTTCGTGGTGAAATAACTGTATTGCATAAATAAGTATGAAGTATTCTATTGGCGTGCCATAGCCATTGCAATGCTATAGGACATTGCCGGAAGATTCAATTTTATTGACATTTTCGTCTAGTATCGTGGTGACCTCGCTTTCCTGGATATATCAGGAGGAAAAATTCAACTGGTGTTCTGCACCTATTGCAATACTATAGAATCTGGCCGGAAAATTCAATTTTATTGACATTTTCTACTATCATCGTGATCAGCTAGCCTTCTTGTATAAATATGAACGAAATATTCTATTGGCGTGCTATAGCCATGGCAATGCTATAGAATCCGGCTGGAAAATTCAATTTTATTGACATTATCGACTACTATCGTGGTGACCTAACTTTCTGACATAAATAAGGACGATGGACACTATTGGCGTGGTATAGACATTGAAATGCTATGGAATCTGGCCGGAAAATTCAAGTTTATTGACATTACCGTATACTATCGTGGTGACCTAACTTTTTTGCATATATAAGGAGGAAGGATACTATTGGCGTACTATAGGCATTGCAATCCCATAGGATCTCTCTGGAAAATTCAATTTTATTGACGTTTTCGACTAATTTCGTGGTGTCCTGACTATCTTGCATAAATATGGACGATAAATACTATTGGCGTGATATAGCCACTACAATGCAATAGAATCTGGCTGGAAAATTCAATATTATTAACGTTTTTGAGTAATATCATAGTGAAATAACTTTTGTGTGTAAATAAGGAGGAAAGATTCTATTGGCGTGCTGTAGCCATTGCAATGCTATAGAATCTGGCTGGAAGAATCAATTTTTTGGCATTTTCTACTAGTATCGCGGTGGGCTAACTTTCTTGGAAATATGAGGAGAAAAGATTATACTGGCGTGCTGTAGATATTGCAATGCTATAGAATCTGGCCGGAAAATTCAATTTTATTGACATTTTCTACTGTCATCGTGATCAGCTAGCCTTCTTGTATAAATATGAACGAAATATTCTATTGGCGTGCGATAGCCATGGCAATGCTATTGAATCTGGATGGAAAATTCAATTTTATTGACATTATCGACTAATACCGTGGTGACCTAGCTTTCTTGCGTAAATGAGGAAGACAGATACTATTCGCGTGATATAGCCATTGGAATGCTGTAGAATCTGGCTGGAAAGTTCAAAATTATTGACGTTTTCGACTAATATCGTTGTGGGCAAACTTTCGTGTATAAATAAGGAGGAAAGACTCTATTGGCGGGCTATAGCCATTGCAATGCTATAGAGTCTGGCTGGAAAATTCAATTTCATTGACATTTTCGCCTAATATCGCGGTGACCTAGCTTTCTTGAATATATAAGGAGGAAAGATTCTTCTGGCGTGATATAGCCATAGCAATGCTATAGAATCTGGCTGGAAAATTCAATTTTATTGACATTTTCTAATAACAGCGTTGTCAGGTAACCTTCATGCATAAATATGGACGAAATATTCTATTGGCGTGCTATAGCCATAGCAAAGGTATAGAATCTGGCTGGATAACACGATTTTATGGATATTTTCGACTAATACCGTGGTGAGCTAACTCTCTTACATAAATAAGAAGGATAGATTCTGTTGGCGTGCTATAGCCATTACAAAGCTATGGAATCTCGCTGCAAAATTCAATTTTATTGACATTATCGACTACTACGGTGGTGACCTAACTTTCTTGCGTAGATAAGGACGATAGATACTATTGGCGTGATATAGCCATTGGAATGCTATAGAATCTGGCTGGAGAATTCAAAATTATTGACCTTTTTGACTAATATCGTGGTAGGCTAACTTTCGTGTATAAATAAGGAGGAAAGATACTAGCGGCCTGCTACAGCCATAGCAATGATATAGAATCTGGCTGGAAAATAAATTTTTATTGACATTTTCGACTAACTTCGTGGTGAAATAACTGTATTGCTAAAATGCGTATGAAGTATTCTATTGGCGTGCCATCGCCATTGCAATGCTATAGAACATTGCCGGAAAATTCAATTTTATTGACATTATCGTCTAGTACCGTGGTGACCTTGCTTTCCTGGATATATCAGGAGGGAAAATTCTACTGGCGTGCTGTACCTATTGCAATCCTATAGAATCTGGCCGGAAGATTCAACTTTATTGACATTTTCTACTATCATCGTGATCAGCTAGCCTTCTTGTATAAATATGAACGAAATATTCTATCGGCGTGCTATAGCCATGGCAATGCTATAGAATCTGGCTGGAAAATTCAATTTTATTGACATTATCGACTACTATCGTGGTGACCTGACTTTCTTGCATATATAAGGATGAAAGATACTACTGGCGTACTATAGTCATTGCAATCCTATAGCATCTGGCTGGAAAATAAATTTTTATTGACATTTTCGACTAATATCGTGGTGAGATAACTGTACTGCATAAATAAGGAGGAAAGATTCTATCGGGGTGCCACAGCCATTGCAATGTTATAGAATCTTGCTGGAAAATACAAATTTATTGACATTTTCGACTAATATCGTGGTGAGAAAACCCACTTACGTAAATAGTGATGAAACATTCTATTGGCGTGCCATACACATCGCAATGCTATGGAATCTTGCTGGAGAAAGAAATTTCATTGACATTTTCTACTAATATCGTGGTGACCTAGCTTTCTTGGATATATAAGGAGGAAAGATGCTACTGGCGTGCAGCAGCTACGGCAATGCTATAGAATCTAGCTGGAAAATTCAATTTTATTGACATTTTCGTCTAATATCGCTGTGACATAGCTTTCTTGGATACATAAGGAGGAAAGATTCTACTGGCGTGATGTAGCTATTGCAATGCTATAGAATCCGGCTGCAAAATACAATTTTATTGACATTTTCGTCTAATATCGCGGTGACCTAGCTTTCTTGGATATATAAGGAGGAAAGATTATACTGGCGTGCTATAGCTATAGCAATGCTATAGAATATGGCCGGAAAATTCAATATTATTGTCATTTTCGTCTAATATCGCTGTGACATAGCTTTCTTGGATACATAAGGAGGAAAGATTCTCCTGGCGTGATGTAGCTATTGCAATGCTAAAGAATCCGGCTGCAAAATACAATTTTATTGACATTTTCGTCTAATATCGCGGTGACCTAGCTTTCTTGGATATATAAGGAGGAAAGATTATACTGGCGTGCTATAGCTATAGCAATGCTATAGAATACGGCCGGAAAATTCAATATTATTGTCATTTTCGACTAATATCGGGGTGGGCTAACTTTCGTGCACAAATATGGAGGAAAGATTATAGTGGCGTGCTCTAGCCATAACAATGCTGTAGAATCTGGCTGGAAAATTCAATTTTATTGTCATTTTATACTAACACCGTGTTCAGCAAACCTTCTTGTATAAATATGAACGAAATATTCTAGTGGCGTGCTATAGCCATGGCAATGATATAGAATCTGGCTAGAAAAATCAATTTTATTGACGTTTTCGACTAATATCGTGGTTACCTAACTTTCTTGCATAAATAAGGAAGTTAGATACTTTTGGCGTGAAATAGACATTGAAATGCTAATAGAATCTGGCTGGAAAATACAATATTATTGTCATTTTCGACTAATATCGAGGTGGGCTAACTTTCGTGCACAAATAAGGAGGAAAGATAATAGTGGCGTGCTATAGCCACAGCAATGCTATAGAATCTGGCTGGAAAATTCAATTTTATTGACATTTTCTACAAACAACGTTGTCTGCTAACCTTCGTGTATAAATATGGACGAAATATTCTATTGGCGTGCTATAGCCATAGCAAAGGTGTGGAATCTGGCTGGATAACACGATTTTATCGACATTTTCGACTAATATCGTGGTGAGCTAACTCTCTTACATAAATAAGAAGGATAGATTCTGTAGGCGTGCTATAGCCATTACAATGCTATGGAATCTCGCTGCAAAATTCAATTTTATTGACATTATCGACTACTACCGTGGTGACCTAACTTTCTTGCGTAAATAAGGACGATAGATACTATTGGCGTGATATAGCGATTGGAATGCTATAGAATCTGGCTGGAAAATTCAAAATTATTGACCTTTTCGACTAATATCGTGGTGGGCTAACTTTCGTGTATAAATAAGCAGGAAAGATACTAGTGGCCTGCTACAGCCATAGCAATGATATGGAATCTGGCTAGAAAATAAATTTTTATTGACATTTACGACTAATTTCGTGGTGAAATAACTGTATTGCTTAAAAAAGTATGAAGTATTCTATTGGCGTGCCATAGCCATTGCAATGCTATAGAACATTGCCGGAAAATACAATTTTATTGACATTTTCGTCTAGTATCGTGGTGACCTTGCTTTCGTGGATATATAAGGAGGAAAAATTCTACTGGCGTGCTGTACCTATTGCAATCCTATAGAATCTGGCAGGAAAATTCAATTTTATTGACATTTTCTACTATCATCGTGATCAGCTAGCCTTCTTGTATAAATATCAACGAAATATTCTATTGGCGTGCTATAGCCATGGCAATGCTATTGAATCTGGCTGGAAAATTCAATTTTATTGACATTATCGACTACTATCGTTGTGACCTAACTTTCTTGCATATATAAGGATGAAAGATACTACTGGCGTACTATAGTCATTGCAATCCTATAGTATCTCGCTGGAAAATAAATTTTTATTGACATTTTCGACTAATATCGTGGTGAGATAACTGTTCTGCATAAATAAGGAGGAAGGATTCTATCGGCGTGCCTTAGCCATTGCAATGTTATAGAATCTTGCTGGAAAATACAAATTTATTGACATTTTCGACTAATACCGTGGTGAGCAAGCCCACTTGCATAAATAGTGATGAAACATTCTATTGGCGTGCCATAGACTTTGCAATGCTATAGAATCTTGCTGGAAAACGAAATTTCATTGACATTTTCTACTAATATCGTTATGACCTAGCTTTCTTGGATATATAAGGAGGAAAGATTCTACTGGCGTGCAGCAGCTATGGCAATGCTATGGAATCTGGCTGGAAAATTCAATTTTATTGACATTTTCTACTAACTTCGTGGTCAGCTAACCTTTCTGAATAAATAGGGTTGAAATATTCTGTTGGCGTGCCATAAACATTGCAATGCTATAGTATCTTGCTTGAAAATACAATTTCGTTGACATTTTCGAATAATACCGCGATGAGCTATCTTTCATGCATAAATAAGTAGGAAAGACTCTATTGCCGGGCTATAGCCATTGCAATGCTATAGAGTCTGGCTGGAAAATTCAATTTTATTGCCATTTTCGACGATTATCGGGGTGACCTAGCTTTCTTGGATATATAAGGAGGAAAGATTCTACTGGCGTGCTATAGCCATTGCAATGCAATAGAATCTATCTGGAAAATTCAATTTTAATGACATTTTCGACTGTTATCGTGGCCAGCTAACTTTCTTGCATAAATAAAGTGGAAAGATTCGATTGGAGCGCCATAACAACCGCAATGCTACAGAATCTGGCGGGAAAATTAAATTTTCTTGACGTTTTCGACTATTATCGTGGTGACCTAACATTCTTGCATATATAAGGAGGAAAGATGCTACTGGCGTGCTATAGCCACTGAAATGCTACAAAATCTGGCGGGAAATGTAATTTAATTGACATTTTCGACTAATATCGTGGTGAGCAAACCCACTTGCATAAATAAGGATGAAATATACAATTGGCGCGACATAGCCATTGCAATGCTATAGAATCTTGCTGGAAAATACATTTTCAATTACATTTTCGACTGATATCGTGGTGAAATAACTGTATTGCATTAATAAGGATGAAATATTCTATTGGCGCTGCGGCCAATACAATGCTATAGAATCTGGATGGAAAATTCACTTTTATTGACATTTTCGACTAATATCGTGGTGACCTTACTTTCTTGGATATATAAGGTGGAAAGATTCTATTGGCGTGCAGTAACTATTGCAATGCTGTAGAATCTAGCTGGAAAATTCAATTTTATTGACATCTTCTACTAATATCGTGGTGAACAAACCCACTTGTGTAAATAGAGATGAAACATTCTATTGGCGTGCCATAGACAGTGCAATGCTACAGAATTTGGCTGGAAAATACAATTTTTTTGACATTTTCGACTAATATCGTGGTCAGCTATCTCTCTTACAGAAATAAGAAGGATAGATTCTGTTGTCGCGCCATAGCCATTGCAATGCTATAGAATCTTGCATGAAAATACATTCTTATTAACATTTTCGACTAATATCGTGGTGAAATATCTGTATTGCATAAATAAGGATGAAATATTCTATTGGCACGCTATGGCCATTACAATTCCATGGAATCTGCCTGAAAAATTCGATTTTTTTGACATTTTCGGCTAATATCGTAGTGAGCAAACCTACTTGTATAAATAGGGATGAAATATTCTATTGGCGCGCTATGGCCATTACAATGCTATAGAAT
>NW_016927779.1:0-3759 GCF_001483705.2 Eufriesea mexicana
TCATCCACCCATCCATCCAGCCGCACATCCATCCATCCACACATACATTAATCCTATCATCCGCACTTCCATCCATAGATATATACATAAATTCATCCATACATACGTAAATCCGTCAATCCATACCTCAAACCTTCCATTCATCCATCCATCCATAAAGCCCGCCTTCCATACATCCATGCATCCATATATCCATATATCCATAAAACCATCCATTCCTACTTCCGTCTTTCGATACATCCATCCATGCATACATGCAAACATATATGCATCCATTCATCCATACATACCAACATCCGTCCATCCATACCTCAAACCATCCATACATCCATCCATCCATACAGCCATCCTCCCATACATCCATCCATCCACACATCATCCCATCCATACGTCCATCGATCCATACATCTCTCCACCCATACATCCATCCACCAAAACATCCATCCATCCATACATCCATAGATACATCAATACATCCATCCATCAAATCCATACATCCATACATACATCAATACATCCATCCATCCATCCATACATACATCCATACATACGTACATCCATACATGCATACATCCATACATTCTTACAACATTACACTCATACATACATACATCCATACACACATACTTCCACTCATCCATTCCTCCATACATCTGACCATCCGTACCTTAAACCATCTATAAGTACATCCCTCCATACTGCCATCAATCCATACATCCATCCATCCATACATATATACATCCATCCATTCATTCATCCATACATCCATCCATGCATACATCCATCCATCCATACGTCCATCAATCCATACATCCATTCATATATACATCCATCCATTCATACATCCAAACATCCATCCACACATACATCCATACCTTAAACCATCCATACATCCATTCTCCCGTACATCCAGTCATCCGTACATCCGACCATCCATACATCCATTCTTCCGTACATATATTCATCCGTACATCCGACCATCCATTCCTCAATCCAGCCATACATACATACATCCATAAGGCCATCAATTCATACATACTTCCATCCATACACCCATCGTCCAATACATCCATCCATCCATACAACCACCCATCCATACATTCATCCATACACACATCCGTAAATCCATCCACACTAACATCCATACAATCATATATACATCCATTCATACATCCATACATCCAACCATTCACACATCCATCCACTCATACATCCATCCATCCATACGCCCATACAGATACACATTCATACATCCGTACATACGTACATCCATACATTCGTACATCCATACATTCGTACATCCATACATACATACATCGATACATCCATACATCCACACATCCTTCCATCCATCCATACATCCAAACATCCGTACATCCATACATTCGTACATCCATACGTCCATCCACACATACATCCATACATTCGTACACCCATACGTCCATCCACACATACAACCATACCATAATCCATCCATACATCCATTCTTCCGTACATCCATTCATCCGTACATCTGACCACCCGTACCTCAAACCATCCACACACACATCCATCCATTCGGCCATCAATCCATACATCCATCCATCCATACACCCATCGGTCCATACATTCATCCATCCATACAACCACCGATACATACATTCATACATACATAAAACCTATCATCCGTACTTCCGACCGTCGATGCATCCATCCATACATACATCCATACATACATCCATACACACATCCATACATCCATCCATGCAACCAGCCATCCATCCATGCTTCCGTTCACACAACCATCTATCCACGAAACCATTCATCCACACATCCATACATCCATAAATCCTATCATCCGTACTTTCAAACGTCGATGCATCCGTCGATCCATACATCCACAGATACATCCATACATACATACACACATCCATCCGTCCATAATCCATCAACTCATACATCCATCCATCCATACATACATGCATATATAGATCCATAAATCCATACATCCGTACATCCATACATTCTTACATTCACACATAGATACATCCTTACATCGATACATCCATACATCTATCCATCCATTCATCCATACATTCACCCATCCATACTTCCATACATTCATACATCCATACACGCATAAATCCATCCATCCACACGTCCATACATATATACATCCATACATCCATACATCTGTACATCCATACATTCGTACATCCATACTTTCGTACATCCATACATTCACACATCCATACATCCATACATCCATCCATCCATACCTCAATCCATCCATACATCCATTCATCCGTACATACATTCGTTATTACATCCGGCGATCCATTCCTCAATCCATCCATACATACATCCATCCATACGGCCATCAATCCATACATTCATCCATCCATACACACATCCTTCCATACATTTATTCATCCGGACATACATTCATCCGTACATCCACCCTGCCATACCACCACACTTCCATACATCCGTTGATACATACATCTATCCGCCCATACATACATCCATACATACATACATACATCCACACAGCCATACATCTATAAATCCACCCATTCGTACGTCTATCGTTCGATACATCCATCCATCCATACATCCATACATACATACATCAATACATACTTACACCCACACAAACACTCATTCATGCATCCATTCACCTGTGCATCAATACATCCATCCATCCATATATCCTGCCATCCACACATACAACCATCCATACATCCATCTATCCACACACCCATACATGCATAAATCCATACATACATACATATACACATCCATACATGCATCCATCCATACATTCTTACATCCATACATTCGTACATACATATATCCATACATGCATACATCCATACATCCATACATCCATCCATCCATCCATCCGTACATCTATCCATCCGCAAATCCATACACTTATACATCCAAACATCCATAACTCCATCCATCCATACCTCCGTCCATCCATACATCCATCAACCCACACCTCCGTCCATCCATACATCCATCAATCCCTACATCCATACATATATACATCCAGCCATTCCTACATCCATACATCCGTCCATACATACATCCATACATTAATCCATCCATACATCCACTCTTCCGTACATACATTCATCCGTACATCCGACCATACATACCTCAATCCATCCATACAACCCTCCATCCATACGGCCATCAATCCATACATACATCCATCCATACACCAATTCTTCCATACATCCATCCAGCCATACAACCACCCAACAATACATCCATCGGTCCATACATATATCCACCAATACATCCATCCATCTACACATCCATACACCCACACATCCATACATCCATATGTCCGTCCATTCGTACGTCTATCATTCGTTACACACATCCATCCATACATCCATACATTCATACATTCATTCAACCATACATTCATGCGTTCATACACCTGTCAATCAATACATCCATCCATCCACATATCCTGCCATCCACACGTACATCCATCCATACATACATCCATCCATACATCCATCTTTACATACATCCATCCATCCATCCATCCATACATCCACCGATACATACAACCATCTAACCGTACATCCATCAAACCATACAAGTACCCAACCATACACGCATCGATCCATACATCTATCCATCCATACATCCACCCATCCGTACCGTATACACCCACACATCCATAAATCAATACATCCATACATCCATACAACCATACATACATCCATACATACATCCATACATACATCCATACAT
>NW_016927779.1:3793-4164 GCF_001483705.2 Eufriesea mexicana
CATCCATACATACATACAGATATACATCCATACATCCATACATCCGTAAATCCATACATTCGTACATCCATACACTCGTACATCCATAAATACATACATCCATACATCCATACATCAATACATCCATGCATCCATCCATACATCCATTCATCCGTACATTAATACATCCACAAGTCCATAAATCCATCCATCCATATATCCATCCAACAATACAGCCATCCACCCATACATACATTCATCCACACATCCCCACATTCATACTTCCATAAATGCATCCATTCGTACGCCCATCATTCGACACATCCATCCATCCATACATCCATACATATATAGATCAATACATCCATACATCCATACATCCATACATACAA
>NW_016927780.1:0-583 GCF_001483705.2 Eufriesea mexicana
TATTTATGCAAGAAAGATAGCTCACCCCGATATTAGTCGAAAACGTCAATAAAATTTAATTTTCCATTCAGATTATATATCATTGCAATGGCTATAGCACGCCAATGGAATCGTTCCACCTTAATTATGCAAGAATGTGAGCTCAACCCGATATTAGTCGAAACTGTCTATATAATTATATTCTCCAGCCAGATACTCTGGCACTGCAAAGGCTATAGCACGCCAACGGAATTTTTCCACCCTATTTATGCAAGAAAGGTAGTTCACCACGATATTGGGAGAGAATGTTAACAAAATTGGATGTTCCAGACGAATTCTATAGCATTGCAATAGCTATAGGACGCCAATAGTTTCTTTCTTCCTTATTTAGGCAAGAAAGATAGCTCACCACGATATTAGTAGAAAATGTTAATAAAATTGGATTTTGCATCCAGATTATATATCATTGCAATGGCTATAGCGCTCCAATAGAATCTTTCCTCCTTATTTCTGCAACAAAGTTAGCTCCCCAAGATATTGTTCGAAAATGTCAATAAAATTGAGTTTTCCAGCCATATTCTATTGCACTGCAATGGCCATTGCA
>NW_016927780.1:1065-1905 GCF_001483705.2 Eufriesea mexicana
TGCAATGGCAATAGCACGCCAATAGTATTCTTCCTCCTTATATATGCAACGTCAGCTCACAACGAGATTGTCCGAAAATGTCAATAAAATTGAATTTTCCAGCCAGATTATAATGCATTGCAATAGCAATAGCACGCCAATAGTATTCTTCTTCCTTGTTAATGCAAGAATGTTAGATCACCACAATATTAGCCGAAAAATGTCAATCAAACTGAATCTTCCAGCCAGATTCTATAGCACTGCAACTGGTATTGCACGCAAATAGAATCTTTCCTCCTTATTTATGCAAGAAAGTTAGCACACCGCGGCAATAGTCGTATATGTGAATAAAACTGCATTTCCCATGCAGATTCCATAGCATTGCAATGGCTATAGCACGAGCCAAGAGAATCCTTCCTCCTTATTTATGCAAGAAAGTAAGCTCATCACGATATTAGTTGAAAATGTCAATAAAATTTAATTATCCAGCATGATTCTATAGCATTGCAATGGCTATAGCACGCGAATAGTTTCTTTCTTCCATATTTAGGCAGGAGAGTTAGCTCACCAAGATATTAAAAGAAAATGTTAATAAAAAATGATTTCCCAGCCAGATTATCTTGCATTGCAATGACCTTAGCTCGCGAATAGAAGCTTTCTTCCTTATTTATGCTAGAAAGATAGCTCAACACGATATCATTCGAAAATGTCAATAAAATTTGATTTTCCGGCCAGTTTCTATAGCACTGCAACTGGTATTGCACGCAAATAAAATAATTCCTCCTTATTTATGCAAGAAAGTTAGCACACCACGATATTAGTTGATAATGTCAATAAAATTTAATTATCCAGCATGATTCT
>NW_016927780.1:2099-2313 GCF_001483705.2 Eufriesea mexicana
CTCACCACGATATTATTTGAAAATGTCAATAAAATTGAATTTTCCATGCAGATTCTGTAGCATTGAGATGGCTGTTGCACGCCAATAGAATCTCTCCTCCTTATTTGTGCAACGAGGTCAGCTCACCACGATATTATCCGAAAATGCCAACAAAATTGAATTTTCCAGCCGGATTATATAGCACTGCAATGGCAATAGCACGCCAATAGTATTC
>NW_016927781.1:0-212 GCF_001483705.2 Eufriesea mexicana
TGTGCCGTACAATGCACTTCAGCGGATATCTGCGCTCTACGTTGCTCCACTATGCTCTGCTGGGCTCTCGGGAGGGGAGCAATAGTGGTCGCGGCACGTTAATTTGAGTTGTGTTACGGTTGGTTATGTTATGTTAGGTTATGTTTTGCTCGGATAGCCATGACTTTCGTGCTATACATTGCAGTTCGGTATATTTCTGTGCTCTAGTGTGA
>NW_016927782.1:0-436 GCF_001483705.2 Eufriesea mexicana
AGGTTAGGACAGATCACGTCAGGTCAGGTCAGTCCAGGCCAGGACATGTAAGGTCTCGAAAGGAAAGTTCGGTTCAAGTCAGGGCAGTCTAGGACATTCCATGTGGTGTCAGGTGAGGTCAGGTGAGCTCAGGTGAGGTCAGGTGTGGTCAGGTCAGGTCAGGTCATGACGGGTCATTTCCGGCCACGTCATGTCAGGTCAGGCCACTCCAGGTCGGGTCAGGTGATGTCAGGTCAGGTTGGCGCATGTCAGGTCAGGTCAGGTCAGTTCAGCTAATGTCAGGTCCGGTCAGGTCAGGTCATGTTATGTTATGTTATGCCAGGTTATGTTAGGTTAGATTACAATATGTTAGGACAGGTCAGGTCATGACGGGTCATTTCCGGCCACGTCATGTCAGGTCAGGCCACTCCAGGTCGGGTCAGGTGATGTCAGGTCA
>NW_016927783.1:0-971 GCF_001483705.2 Eufriesea mexicana
GTTCCGGGACCATAACTGCGGGCCCACCCAGTGCCAAGCTGAGCATACTAAAGCACTTTAGAGCGCAGAAATCCGCCGAAGAAAAGTGTCTAGAGCAAAAGTAAAAACCATTCCAACCAAACATAGCATAACGTATCACAGCAGAACATAGCCTAACCCAACGATACGTGCTACGACCACTACTGCGGGTCTCCACAGAGACCAGCAGATGCTAGTAGAGAAATGCAGTGCACAGATGTCGACTGAATAGCAGTGTATAGCGGAAAAGTCGAAGCCAATCGAAACTGTCACGAGCGAACATAACCCAAACAAACGAAGCCTGACTCAACTTTGAGAGCCACGGTCGGTATTGCTGGAATCACCAGGGCCAAGCCGAATACAGTAGAGCCACGTAGAGCGCAGAAGTTCCCCGAACAAATGTGTATACCACTAGAGCCAAAGCTATTCAAACATAACCCTCGAAGACGAAACCTCTCCAAACATAGCCTAACTGAACCTATCGAGCCGAGACCACGATTACTGAATTTCAAGGGCCAAGCAGGGTATAGTAGAAAAACGTAGAGCGTAGAAATCCACCAAACAGCGGAGTATAGCGCAAAAGTCACACCTAACCTTCACAGGACTATCCAAACCTAGCCAAGACAAGTGTAACATATCTAAACCCGGTGTCCAGAGACCACTATTGCTGGTCTCCCCAGAGTCGAGCAGAGTATAGTAGAGCAATGAAGAGCGCAGAAGTCCACGGTATAGCAGTGTATAGCGCAATAGTCAAAGTAATCCTGACCTAACCTAACCAAACGTGTGATAACCAAACGAAATATAACTCAAACCAAAGTTCCCATACAACAATTGCTGACCTCCCCAAGGTAATGCAGAACATATTATAGCACAGTAGAGCGCAGAAATCGAACGAATATCAGTGTATAGCACAAAAGTAGAGCCATCATTTCCTAACCTCTTAAATCGAAACA
>NW_016927784.1:0-994 GCF_001483705.2 Eufriesea mexicana
GCTTATCTGACCTAACCCGAAGAAACCTAACCCAACCAAACGTATTCAAACTCAACCAAACGTACCCCGACCAGCCTTGCAGGTCTCCCTGGAGCCAGAAATATCATAATAGTGTACAGTAGTGCGCAGAAATCCATAGAATAGCACTGCATTGCAGAAAAGTCGAAGCCACCGAAACCTAACCAGAGCTAACATAACATAGCCTAACGCAGCCTATCTCAACCAAACGTGGCGAGACCATTATTACCGGCCCCCGCAGAGCCAAGCAGAGCATACTAGAGTAGAGAAGAACTCAGAAATCCGACGAATTTCAGTGTACAGCGCAAAAGTGAAAGATATCCTATCCTAACCCAAACAAACCTGGCACAACCAAGCGTAACCTATCCCTGCCGAACGCGCCGCAGCCACTATTTCAGGACTTCCTGTGGTAAAGCAGGGCATGTTTGATCACAGTAGTGTGCAGAAGTCCACCGGACAGCAGTTTATAGCGCAAACGTCAAAGTTATCCTAGCCTACCCTAACCAAGCGTAACATAACCACACGTAACATAACCGAACCTATCGTGCCGAGACCACTGTTGCTGATCTACGTGGAGCCAATCAGAATATACCAGAGCACAGTAGAGAGTGCAAAGCACAAAAGTCAGAGATACCCCAACCAAACATGACATAACCTAACATAACACACAAACCGTACCTAACCAAAGGTGGCATATCCCATGGAAGCGTATGATACCACTATTGCCGGCCCTCCTGCAGCCAAGCTGAACGCATTGGAGCACAGTACAATGCAGAGATACGCCGAAAAGCTATGTACAGCGCCGGAGTCAATGCTAGCACCACCTAACGGAGCCAAGCGTAGTATAACCAAACGCAAGCTAACTTAACCAAACGTGCCGGGCCCACTATAGCTGGCCTTCCCAGAGTCGAGGAAAGTATAGTAGAACACAGTAGAGCGCATAAGTCCACCGAATAGCAGTCTATGCCAAGAAAGT
>NW_016927785.1:0-211 GCF_001483705.2 Eufriesea mexicana
GCACGCCAATAGAATTATTCCTCCTTATTTATGCAAGAAAGTTAGCTCCACACGATATTAGTCGAAAATGTCAATAAAATTGAACTTTCCAGCCAGATTCTATAGCATTGCGACGGCTATAGCACGCCAGAAGAATTCTTCCTCCTTTTTTATGCAAGAAAGGTGGCTCACCACGATATTAGTCGTGAATGTCAATAAAATTGAAGTTTCC
>NW_016927786.1:0-527 GCF_001483705.2 Eufriesea mexicana
TACATAAACAAGGAGGAGAGATCCTATTGGATTGCGGTAGCCATTGCATTGCAATAGAATCTGGCTTCAGAGTTCCATTTTATTGACATTTTCGACTAATATCTTGTTGAGGAATGTTTTCTGCACAAATAAGGTGGTAGATTCCATTGGTTTGCTGTAGACTTTGCATTGCATTAGATACTGACCGGGAAACACAATCTTATTGACATTTTCGTCCAATATTGCGGTGAGCTGACCTTTCTGCGTAAATAAGGTGGAAAGATTCTACCGGTTTGCTATAGCCATTGCATTGCAATAGAATCTGACTGAAAAGTTCAATTTTAATAACAATTCCGACTAATATCGTGGTGAGCAAGCTTTTCTGCATAAATCAGGCGGAAAGACCCTATTCGTTTGCTATGCCCATTGCATTGCAACCGAATCTGAGAATCTGTCAGAAAATATCAATTCTATTGACATCTTCGACTAATATCTTGTTGAGGAATGTTTTCTGCACAAATAAGGTGGTAGATTCCATTGGTTTGCTG
>NW_016927787.1:0-589 GCF_001483705.2 Eufriesea mexicana
AATAAAATTGAATTTTCCAACAACATTCTAAATCATTGAAATGTCTATTGCAACCCAATACAGACTAAACTCTTTATTTATGCAAGAAAGATAGCCTACCACGAAATTAGTCGATACTGTCAAAAAATTGAACCTTCCAGCCAGATTCAAGTGCATCGCAATGGCTATAGCACGCCAATAGAACCTTTCCTCCTTATTTATGCAAGAAAATTAGCTCACCACGATATTAGTCGATACTATCAATAAAATTGAGCTTTCCAGCCAAATTCCACTGCATTGCAATGGCTATAGCACTCCAGAAACATCAATCCACTTTACTTAGGGAAGGTAGTTAGCTCACCACGATATTAGTAGAGAATGACAATAAAATTAAATTTTCCAGGACGTTTCGATTGCATTCCAGTGCCTATAAGTGCCTATTGCACGCCAATAGAGCCTTTCCTCCTTATTTATGCAAGAAAATTAGCTCACCACGATATTAGTCGAAACTATCAATAAAATTGAGTCTTCCAGCAAGATTCTTTGACATTGCAACGGCAATAGCATGCCAATCGAATATTTCCGCCTTATTTAAGAAAAAAGATAGCTC
>NW_016927788.1:0-461 GCF_001483705.2 Eufriesea mexicana
AAGCCCAAACGTAGCATATCTAAATCTAACGCGCCGAGACCGCAATTACTGTCCAGCCCAGCCTCGATCAGAGTTCAGTAGAGCCATGTAGAGCGTGGAAGCCCTGCGAATAGCAGTGTATACTACAAAAGTTGATGCAAACCTATCCTAACCTATCCAAACGTAATAAAGCCAAACGTAACTTATCATAACCTAACGTGCCGAGGCCACTACTGCTGGCCTCCCCAGAGCCAAGCAGAGCGAATTAGAGCGCTGCTGTGCGAAGAAATGGAACGAATAGAAGTGTATAGCACAAAAGTCAAGGCTATCCTCTCCTTACATAACCAAACATAACATAAACAAACGTGGCATAACTGAGCCTATCGTGCCGAGACCACAATTGCTGGACTCCCCCGAGGCAAACAAAACATATTAAAGGACACTACAGATCAGGAGCCCACCGATTTGCACTGTATAGCGCA
>NW_016927789.1:0-300 GCF_001483705.2 Eufriesea mexicana
CGTTGCATTATTCTGCGATCTCTTTGTCATTCCTGTTATAAGCAGTTATTAGGTTGAATTTTGCGCTGTACTCTGCTCTACTATGCTCTGTGCGTGTTTGAGCGGCCCAGAAATTGTGGTCGCGGCACGCCATTTTGTGTTATGTTTCGTTTGGATATGTTACGATTTGTTTGGATAGGAATGTGTGGCATTAAAGTTTGTGCTATACACTGCTTTTCGGTGGGCTTTTGCGATCTGCTGTGCTCTAGTATATTCTGCTTGGCTATGGGGAGGCCAGAAACAGTGGTCTCGATACGTTAG
>NW_016927790.1:0-204 GCF_001483705.2 Eufriesea mexicana
TATGTATGGATGTATGGTTGTATGGATGGATGGATTGTTGTATGGATGTATGGATGGATGGATTGTTTTATTGATGTATGGATGGATAGATGGATGGAATGTAGGATAGATGTGTGGATGAATGGATGTATGGATCGGTGGATGTATGGATTGTAGGACGAATGGATGGATGGCTGTATGGATGAATGGATGTATGGATGGATT
>NW_016927791.1:0-685 GCF_001483705.2 Eufriesea mexicana
ATTGTAACGGTTAAATAACCTTTTTCTCTGATAATGTGCGATCCAAATAAATTAAAGAATAATGAATGTATACTACGACTATTGCTGGAGATATTAATAGTTGAGAGAACGCTGTTTATTGCATCCTCCGATGTAGCGCTGTAGCCGCTCGTTAATCTGTTCAATAATTAAATATATTCTATAACATTTCTAGGACGACAAAACAAATATTCACAGAATATCGAGATATTAATAATTGACGTTATGGTAAAGAGCACATCTATCATCACTGTCATGCTGACGTTGGACTACTACGCTCACTGATGATTTAAATTCAAATGCGATTTCTGGATATGCTATGCATAGTGCGAACAGCTTCAACGAAGCCCTTTTGCCGTTGAATTAGCATGATCACTGGTGGTGTATATCAGCAGCAACACTAGAACGCTAAGTGCAGGTCCATTATCCCACGAGATAGCAGCTATTGACGGCGCAGTGCCTTGTACTGCCATCATGACGGTATTGTAACTGTCGTATTACATTGTGCACTGATAACGTCAGTTCCAAAGCAATTCTAGAATAATCAATGTACAGTAGGGTAATGGCTAGAGACATTTCCATCTGACAGCACCGTACATAGTACATCCGCCAGCAGAGCTCTCTTGCCGATGTATTTATCCGTGCAAAGACGATTTATATTTCACAG
>NW_016927792.1:0-725 GCF_001483705.2 Eufriesea mexicana
TAGCACGAAAGTCCGAGCTACCCTAACCAAATATAGCCTAAGCTGACGTAACCACTCACAGCCTAACTTAATCTAACGAGCCGCAACCACCATTGCTCGCCTCCCCATAGTCGAGCGGAGTACAGTAGAGTAGTGTAGATCGCGGAAATGCACCGAATAGCAGTGTATAGCACAAGAGTCGAAGATACCATAGCCTAACCTGTCCAAACTTTACCTAAACGAACGTAGCATAACACAACATAACCCGCCGCCGCCACTGCTGCAGGTATCCTCGTTGACAAGCAGAATATAGAAGAGCACAGTTGATCACAGGTATCCACCGAGAAGCAGTGCACAACACGAAAGTCAATGTAGCCTGTCCTGACCAAGCCAAACGTTACATATCCAAACTTAGTCAAACTCAACCTAACATCACGAGACCGCTACTGGTGGCATCCCCAGAGCCAAGCAGAATATACTAGAGCACAGTAGAGCGCAGGAATACTCGTGTAGCAGTGTATAGCACATAAGTATAAGCTATCCTATCACAAAACGCAACACATCCAAGCGTTGCATAGCTCAACTTAACGTGCAGAGGCCACTACTGCCGGTCACGCCAGGTCCAAGCAGAATATACTAGAGAACATCAGGGCGCAGAAAGCAGCCACATTGCAGTGTAGAGCACAAACGTCATACATACTTCGACCTAACGTGACCTCACCTAACCCATCCAAACGTAGTGCAAC
>NW_016927793.1:0-217 GCF_001483705.2 Eufriesea mexicana
AGCGCTATGTCGTCCCAGAATTGTTATGGAATTGAAGTCATGGGTGGACAATGTAGCCCAACCGACACAGTATTCTGATGATGGCTTCTACACTGTAGTGCGTTGTCAAATGTTAATATTCCGAGCTACAATGTAGCAGTCCATTGTCATTCAATAATTGCTCCAGAGTATCTATCATAGCCGAACGGCTTTTTCCAACAGCTACAGTGCTCTGTTG
>NW_016927794.1:0-696 GCF_001483705.2 Eufriesea mexicana
GTTCTGCTAGGATACATACGGCTTTTGCGCTCTACACTGCAATGCGCTGGATTTTGTGCTCTTCTCTGCTCTAGTACATTCTGCTTCGCTCTAGCGAGGGCAGCAATAGTGATCTCCGCACTTTATGTTGAGTTTCGTTACGTTCGTGTAGATTGGGATAGGATAAGCTTGATCAGCGTAGCGTTAATTTTCGCGCAGTAAACTGCTATGTGGTGTATTTCTGCCCTCTACTATGATCTAGTATTTCCTGCTTGGCTCTGTGTAGGGCAACAATAGGGGTCTTGGCACGTTCGGTTGAATTATGCTGTGTTTGGCAACCTTGTGTTGGTTTCGCTTAAGTATTAAGTGTGGGCAGCTATGACTTTTCTGATATACACTGCGGTTTCATGGACTTCTACGTTCTACTCTCCACTAATGTGTTCTGCTTGGCTCTGTGGAGACCAGTATTAGCGTTCCCGGAACGTTAGTATGAGTTAGGCTATGTTTGGCAATGTTACGTTGACTTGGGATAGGTTTGGGTAGCTTTGACTTTTTCCGATGTAAACAGCGATTCAATGGATTTCTGCGTTCGGCTCTCCAATAATGAGTTCCGCTTGATTCTGTGGAGGCTAGCAGTAGTGGCCGCGGCACGTGTGGTTGAGATATATTACGTTTGGTTATGTTACGATTGGTTAGGTTAGGAGCGGATGTATTTAA
>NW_016927795.1:0-233 GCF_001483705.2 Eufriesea mexicana
ACGTTATGTTACGTTTGGTTAAGCTAGGTTTGTTTGTGTTAGGTTAGGATATCTTTGACTTCCGTGCTATATACTGCCGTCCTATGCACCACTGCGCTCTACACTCTTCTAATCTGTCCTGCTTGGCGATGTGGAGGCCAGCAATAGTGGGCTAGGCACGCTAGGTTGGCATTGGTTACGCTCGGCTATGTTAGGTTACGACGGGTTTGGATAGGATATCTTTTACATTTCTG
>NW_016927796.1:0-1827 GCF_001483705.2 Eufriesea mexicana
CTACAGAATCTGGCTGCAGAGTTCAATTTTATTGACATTTCCGGCTAATATTGTGGTGAGCTATCATTCTTCCATAAATAAGGAGGAAAGAATCTATTGGCGTGCTATTACCATTGAAACGCTATAGAATCTTCCTGGAAAATTCAATTTTATTGACCTTTCCGCCTTATATCGTAGTGAGCTGACTTTATTGCATAAATCAGGAGGGTAGATCCTACTGTCGTGCTATATCCATTGCAATGCTTTAGAATATGGCTGAAAAACTCAATTTTATTGACATTTCCGGCTAATATTGTGGTGAGCTAACTTTCTCGCTTAAATAAGGAGGAAAGATTCAATTGCCGTGATAAAGCCGTCGCAATGCTATAGAACCTGGCTGGAAAGTTCAATTTTGTTGACATTTTCGACTAATATCGTGGTGAACTGACTTCCTGGCGTAAGTAAGGAGGAAAGATACTATTGGCGTGCTATTGCCATTGCAATGATGTATGTTGTGGCTGGAAAACACTATTTTATTGACATTTTCGACTAATATCCTGGCGAGTTAACTTTCTTACATAACTAAGGAGGAACGTTTATATTGGCGTGCTATAGGCATTGAATGCTATCGAATCCTCCTGGAAAATAAAATTTTATTGACATTTTCGACTTATATCGTGGTGACACATCTTCCTTGCATTGGTAAGGAGGAAAGATGCTTTTGGCGTGCTATATCCATTGCAATGATTTACAATGTGGCTGAAAAACTCAATTTTATTGACATTTCCGGCTAATATCGTGGTGAGCTAACTTTCATGCATAAATAAGGAGGAAAGATACTATTGGCGTGCTATTGCCATTGCATTGATATAGAATGTGTTTTGCAAATTCAATTTTAACTGTTGACATTTTGAACTAATATCGCGGTGAGCCACCTTTCTTGCATAAATATGGAGGAATAATTCTATTTGCGTGCAATAGCCATTGCAGTGTTACTGAATGTGGTTGGAAAATACAAATGTATTGACATTTTCGTCTAATATCATAGTGAGTTATCTTCCTTTCATAAATAAGGAGGAAGGATTCATTTGGCGTGCTATAGCCGTCGCAATGCTATAGAAAATGGCTGGAAAATTCAATTTTACTGACATTTTCGACTAATATCGTGGTGAGCTAAGTTTCTTGCATAAATAAAGAGGAAAGATACTATTGGCGTGCTAATGCTATAGCAACACTATAGAATCTTCCTGGAAAATTCAATTTTATTGACATTTTCGACTAATATCATGGTGAGATAACTTTATTGCATAAATCAGGAGGGTAGATTCTACTGTCGTGCTATATCCATTGCAATGCTTTAGAATATGGGTGAAAAACTCAATTTTATTGACATTTCCGGCTAGTATTGTGGTGAGCTAACTTTCTCGCATAAATAAGGAGCAAAGATTCAATTGCCGTGATATAGCCGTCGCAATGCTAAAGAATCAGGCTGGAAAGTTCAATTTCGTTGACATTTTCGACTAATATCGTGGTGAGCTAACTTCCTTGCGTAAGTAAGGAGGAAAGATACATTTTGAGTGCTATAGCCACTGCAATGATGTAGGTTGTGGCTGGAAAACTATTTTATTGACATTTTCGACTAATATACTGGCGAGTTAACTTTCTTACATAACTAAGGAGGAACGTTTATATTGGCGTGCTATAGGCATTGAATGCTATCGAATCCTCCTGGAAAATAAAATTTTACGGACATTTTCGACTTATATCGTGGTGACATATCTTCCCTGCATTGGTAAGGAGGAAAGATGCTTTTGGCGTGCTATAGCCACCGCAATGATATAGAATCTG
>NW_016927797.1:0-494 GCF_001483705.2 Eufriesea mexicana
CTGACGTGCCGAGGCAACTATCGATGGCCACCCTAGAGTTAAGCAGAATATACAAGAGCACAGAAGAGCGCAGGAGTCCAACGACTAGCCGTGTATAGCACAAAAGTCTATGCTATCCTCTCTTAACCAAATCAATCGCAACATAACCATACGCAACATATCTCAACTAACGTGCCGCGATCGCCATTACTGGCATCCCCAGAGTCAGCAGGGCGTAGCGGAGCAATGTAGGACATAGAAATGCACCGAATAGCAGTGTATGGCGAAAAAGGCAAATCTACCCTGCCCTAACGTACCTCAACGTAATATCCCCGAACGTAACATAACTTAAACTAATGTACAGAGAACACCCTTGCAGGCCTCGCCAGAGTCAAGTGGAACGGACAACAGCAAAGTAGAATGCAGGGAGCCAACAAATGTCAGTGTATGCTACAGAAGTCAAAGGCATCCTAACCAAACGTAAACGAACCTAGCGTAACCAAGCGTAACCTAGC
>NW_016927798.1:0-3882 GCF_001483705.2 Eufriesea mexicana
CCGTCTTATAACCTAACCAATCATGACATAACCAAACGTAGCATAAGTCAACATATCGTACCGAGAACACTACTGCTGCCCTTCCCAAAGGCAGGCAGAACATATCAGAGAAGTGTAGAGCCCAGGGATCCACAGAATCGCAGTGTACAACGCGAAGTCAAGGCTATCCAGACCTAAGCATGGCTTCCGTAGCCTACCCAAGCGCAGCATATCTCAGTCTAGCGCCCCGAGAACACTATTACTGGCATCCCACGTGTCGAGCAGAGCATAGTAGGGCAACTTCGATGGTAGAAATCCAATGAATAGCGGTGTATTGCTCAAAAGTCAAAGCTACCCTGTCCTAATCTATACGAACGTAATACAGTCAAACGTTACCTAACTTAACCGAACGTGCGGCAACCAGTATTGCTGACTTCCACAGAGTCAAGCAGAGCATGATAGAGGAGAGAACAGCGCAGAAATCCACAGAATCGTAGTGTATAAAGGAAAAGGCGAAGCAATCCACAACCTAACCTAATCCAACCTAACCTAACGAAACGTATGCTATCCCAACTTAAGTTGCCGAGACCACAATTATTGGCTTCCAGAGGGCCTAGGGGAGAGTAGAGCGTAGATGCCCATATAATGGCACTGTATAGCAGAAAAGTCGAAGCTATCGTAACCATACACAAACTAACCTAAACAAACCAAACGTAACCTAACACGATCTAACATGTTGAGACCATTATTGCCGGCCAACCCAGAGACAAGCAGAGAATATTAGAAAGCAGTAGAGCGCAGAAACTCACCGAACATCAATTTATATCACAGATGTCAGGTCCAGGCTGTCCTAACCTAACCAAACGCAACATCACGAAAGGTAATCTAACTGTACCTAAAGTGCCGGGTCCACTGTTGCCGGCCTCCGCAGATCCATGCAGAATATGCTATAGCACAGTAGAGCGCAGAAATCTACCACATTGCATTTAATACCATAAAAGTCAAAGGTATCCTGACCACAATTAACCCAAACTAACATAACCAATCATAACACATCTCAACGTATCGCGCCGCGAACACCATTGCTGGCGTCCACAGAGACCGGAATAGTATGGTATAGCACGGTAGAGCACAGAAGTGCATAGAATGTCAGTGTTGGGCACAAGAGTCAAAGTTATCCTAACCTAACAGAACCCAACGTAACCATACGTAACCATACGTAATCTAACTCAACCTAACGTACCGAGACTACTATTGCTGCCCTCCGCAGAGCCCCGCAGAGCATACCAGAGGAGAGTCGGGCGCAGAAGTGCACAGAAACGCAGTGTATAGCTCAAAGGTCGAAGCTATCATCTCCTACCATAACAAAACGTAACATAACCGAACGTAGCCTATCTAATCGGAATGTACCGAGGCCACTATTAGTGCACTCCCCAGTGTCGAGCAGTGTATAGTAGATCACAGTAGAGCCAAGAGGTCCATAGAATAGCAGTGTTGAGCACAAAGGTCAAGGATATCCTAACCAACCCCAAAATAACGTAACCTAACCAAATGTAATCTAACACATCCTAACGTGTCGCGATCACTATTTCTGGCCTTCCTAGAGCTCAGCGGAGAATAATAGATCTCACTAGAGTGCAGAATGCCACCAAATAGCAGCGAATAGAGCAAATGTCAAGGATACCCTAACCTGACCTGACCTAACCAAACCAAACCAAACGTAGACTGACTTAACCTAGCGAGACGAGGCCGGCATTGGTGGAATCCGCAGTGCCAAGCACAACATACCAGAGCTCAGCAGAGTGCAGAAATCCACCGAATAGCAGTGTATACAACGAATGTCCTAGCTATGGAAGCCTCACCCAAAGTTACGTAGCCTATCTAACGTAGCCTAAATAAACCTAACGCTTCGAGACCACATTTGCTGCCGCCCTCAGGAACAAGCACAGCATAGTAGAGCACAGTACAGCGCGGAAATCCGCCGAATAGCAGTGCAGAGCGCAAAGGCAAAAGCTAGTACACCTAACCTAACCAATCGTAACATAACCAAACGTAGCCTAACAAAACGTAACGTGAAGGGATCTCTATTGATGGCGTAACCAGAGACTGGCAGAATACGCCAGAGCACAGTAGAGTCCAGATGTCGATGTGATAGCCGTGTTGAACACAAAACTCAAAGCTGTCCATCCCTAACCCAAGGATACCTAACCCCAACAAACGTAACATAACTCAACCTAACGTGCCGAGACCAATATTGCTGAACACCTCAGAGACAAGCAGAACATACTAGAACAGTAGATCGCAGAAATCCACCGCATTGCAATGTATAGCACAAGAGTGGTAGATATAATATCCCAACCTACCCGAACGTAGCCGAACTGCATATAATGTTCCAAGACTAGCGTTGCTGGCATCCCCAGGGACAAGCAGGACATATTAGAACTATGTAGAGCGCAGGAATCCACCGAATGGCGGTGTATAGCACAAAAGTCAAAATTGTCCTATCCTAACCTAACCACACGTAACATAACCATACGTAATATATCTCAACTTTAAGTGCAGGGACCACTATTGCTGACATCAACAGGGCCAGGCGGATCATACTAGAAAACAGTATAGCGCGGAAATCCGCAGAACATCAGTGTATACCACGCAAGTCAAAGGGATCCTAGACTAACCCAGAACGACATAACCTAACCAGACGTTGTCTAACACGATCTATCGTGCCGAGACCACTATTGCCGGCCTCCCATAGACAGGGAGAGTATTGTAGTGCAATGTAGAGCGCAGAAATTCACCGTAGCTTAGTGTCTAGTACAAAAGTCAATGCCACCCTATCCTAACTTACCCAAAAGTAACATGACCAAACGTAGCTCATCCCAACGTATCGAGCCACGACCACTCTTTCTGGACAACCCAGGGTCGAGCAGATAATTGTAGAGCACAGTAGGGAAGGGAAATCCTCGAATAGCAGTGTATACGGCGAAAGTCGAAGCTATCTAGACCTGTCCCAAACCAACGTAGCCCACCCAAAGGAAGCCTAACTCAAATCAACGAGCCGAGACCACTACTGCTGGCCTCCCCATCGCCAAGCAGAACATACTAGAGGTGAGCGGAGCGCAGTAGTCAATAGGATGGCAGTGAATAGCCGAAAGGTCAAAGATATCAGCACCAAGCCCATGCCAGCGTAACCTACCCAAACGTAGCCTAAATACAAGCTAACATGCCGAGACAACTATTACGGTCCTCCACAGAGAATCGTAGATTATAGCAGAGCTATTTAGAGCATATGAATCCTCCGAATGGCAGTGTATACTGCAGAATTCGCAGTTTCGCAATCCTAACCTTACAAAATGAAACAAAGCCAGACGAACATGGCACATCATAATGCGCCTTCACCACCATTGCTGAAATCCCGAGTGTCGAGCAGGGTATAGTAGAGCAACTTGAAGAGCAGGAATCCACCGATTAGCAGTGTATAGCACACAAGGCAAAGCTACCCTCTCCTAACATAACAAAACTTGTCATGACCATACACAACCAAATGCAGCCTAACGCCCCGCGGCCAATTCTTCTGGCCCCCACATCCTCTAGCAGAGGATATTAGATCACAAAAAAGCGCAGAATTCCATCGAAAAACAGTATACAGCACAAAAGCAAAAGGCATCCCAGCCAGACCTAACCCAGCCTTACAAGACCAAGCGTAATGTAACTCATCCTATAGAGACACGACCTCGATTGCTGGCCACCCGTGGACGAGTAGAGTATGGAGGAGCTATGCAGTGCGCAAACATCCACCGAATAGCAGTGTATTGCACAAGAGTAGGAGCTATCGTCTCATAACCTAACCAGACGTAGCATTGCCATACGCAACGTAACTCAGACTAACGTTTCGAGGCCACT
>NW_016927799.1:0-718 GCF_001483705.2 Eufriesea mexicana
AGAATCTTTCCGCCTTATTTACGCAAGAAAGGTAACTCACCACGATATTAGTTGAAAATGTCTTTAAAATCGAAACTGCCAGGCACATTCCGTTTCATTTCAATGGATATAGCACGCCAAAAGGATCTTTCCTCCATACTTATGCAAGGAAGCTAGCTCACCACGATATTAGTTGAAAATGTCTTTAAAATCGAAACTGCCAGGCACATTCCGTTTCATTTCAATGGATATAGCACGCCAAAAGGATCTTTCCTCCATACTTATGCAAGGAAGCTAGCTCACCACGATACTAGTAGAAAATGACAATAAAATTGAACTTTACATAGAGATTCTGTAGCATTGCAATGGCAATAGCACGCCAATAGAATCATTCCCCCTTATTTATGCAAGAAAGTTATTAACTCACCACGATATTCATCGAAAATGTCAAGAAAATTGAACTTTCCAGACAGATTCTACAGCATTGCAATGGCTATAGCACGCCAAAGGGATCTTTCCACCATTCTTACGCAAGGAAGGTAGCTTACCACGATATTAGTCGAAAATGTTAATAAAATTGAACTTTCCAGCCCGATTCTGCAGCATTGCAATGGCTATAGCAGGCCAAAAGGATCTTCCCTCCTTACGTATGCAAGGATGTCGGCTCACCACGATATCAGTCGAAAATGTAAAAAAATTGAATTTTCCTGCAAGATTCTACTTCATTGCAATGCCTATA
>NW_016927800.1:0-618 GCF_001483705.2 Eufriesea mexicana
CACAAGAGCCAAAGATATCTCAACCGAACCTTACAAAACCTATACTAAACGAACTGAACATAATTTATCCCAACCCGCTGCGACCACTCTTTCTGGCCACCCCTGACACAAGCAGAGTGTGATAGCGCGCAATAGAGGGCAGAGGTCCATAGGATATCAATGTGTAGCACAGCAGTCATGGCTATCCTAACCTAACGCAACGTAACCTTACATAGCAGAACGTATTCTAACCCAACATAACTTGCCGCGAACACTATTGCTGGTCCCCGAGAGTCGAGCAGTGTATAGTAGAGCTATGTAGAACGCAGAGACGCTCCGAGGATCTGTTTGCAGCACAAATGTCGAAGATACCCTATCCTAACCTAACCAAACGTAGCATAAACAAACGCAACATAACTCAGCCTAACGTGCCGACAGCACTACCGCCTGCCTTCCGAGAGGCAAGCAGAGGATAGTAGAGCAATGCGGAGCGCAGATATCGAACGAATAACAGTGTATACCACAGATTATACCACAGAAATTAAAGCTATCCTGACCAAACCTATCCAAACGTAGCGTAGCTAAACGCAACCCGACTACACCTAACGTACCTACACCGCTATTGCTACCCTCCTCAGA
>NW_016927801.1:0-711 GCF_001483705.2 Eufriesea mexicana
TGACTCTTGTGCTTACTCTGCAGTGCGGCTGACTTCTGCTCTCTACTGCGCTCTGGCATATTCTGATGAGCCCGCGGTGGTTAGCAAAAGTGTTCTAGGCACGTGAGGTTGTGTTAGGTTACGTTCGGTTTTGTTACATTGGTTAGCTTAGGCTAGGTTTGCGATGTCTTTTGCACTGTACACTGCTAGTCGGTGGATTACTGCGCTCTTCTGCGCTCAAGTAGGCTCTGCTTGGCTCGGGGGAAGCCAACAATAGTGGTCTTGGCACGTTATGTTGTGTTAGGTTACGTTTGGGTATGATACGATTGGTTAGGTATGTCGATAATAGCTTAGACTTTTGTGCTATACGCAGTCATTCGCTGGGATCCAGCACTCCACTCTGCTCTAACATGTACAGCTTGTCTCTGGGCAGGCCAGCATCAGTGGCATTGGCACGTTACGTAGGGCCAGGCTACGTATGGTTCGGATAGGTCAGGTCAGGCTAGGTTACAATACCTCTGACTTCTGTGATTTACACAGCATTGCGGCGGATTTCTGCGCTCTACTGCACCCAAGTATGTTCGGCTTGGTTCTGTGGAAGCCGGTAATAGTAGTGTCGCCATGGTAGGTTGATATACGCTACGATTGGTCAGGATACGTTAGCTATGGTTAGGTTTGGATGGCTTCGACTTTTCTGCTATGAACTGAGATTCTATGGGTTTCTGCACTCTA
>NW_016927802.1:0-2084 GCF_001483705.2 Eufriesea mexicana
TGGTATAAACAGTTGATCGACGGACTTCTGCGCTCCGCTGTGCTGTAGTTTGTTCTGCTTGGTCCTGTGGAGTCCACCAGAAGTGGTCCCGGCGCGGTATGTTGAGTTAAGCTACGTGCGGTTAGGTTGAGTATGGTCATGCTAGGATATGGTAGCCTCGACTATTGCGCTATGCACTGCGGCTCCATGTATTTCTACGTTCTGCTCTCCCCTATAATGTTCTGCTTGGCTGTGGGGAGGACAGTGATTCAGGTATCGGAACGTCAGGATGAGTCAGGTCACGTTTGGCTACGTTATGTTTGGTGAGGCTGTGAAGGATGGCTTCCACTTTTGTCCTATACAATGTTAATCGGTGGGTTTCTGCGCTCTTCTGAGATCTGATGTTCTCTGCTCAGATCTGGGGAGGCTAGGAATGGTGGCCGCGGCGCGGTAGTTTGTGTTCTTCTAAGATTGGTTATCTCACGCTTGGTTATGTTTGTATAGGATAACTTCGATCACTGAAATACAACGAGCAGAATTGTATAGCATAAGAGTCAGTGATTTCCTATTTAACCTAACCAAACGAGACATAGCCAAGCATAACATAACTCAACCTTATGTGACGAGACCAATATTGCTGCCATCCCAGGGGCAAGCAGAACATACTTGAGCTTAGTGGACCGTGGAGATCCACCGATTTGCAGTGCATAGCACAAAGTAGCCATCCTAACCAAACTGAATCCAACCTAACCTAACCGAACGTAACATAACACAACCAAACGTGCCACCGCCCCTACTATTGAGCTCCGCAGAGACAAGCAGATGCTAGTAGAGCAATGCAGAGTGCTGATATCTACCGAATAGCAGTGTATAGAACAGAAGTCAAGGCTATCCTAACCAAACCTATCCTAATCTAGCCAAGCCAAACGTAACATATCTCAACCAAGCTTGCCGCGTGCGTTATTGCTGGCCTCCACAGAGAAAACGGAACATATTGCAGGACAGTAGAGCGTAGATAACCACCGAATAGCAGCGTATAGCACAAAAGTCAAAGGCACCCTAAACAAACCCAACCTAAACTGATCTAAGCAAACGTAACCAAACACAACCCAGTTAAAGCTGTACATTCCTAACTTAACCAATCGTGACATAGCCGATGGTAACCTAACTCAATGTTACGTGCCAAGACAGCTACTGCTGTCCTCCCCAAAGCAAAGAAGTGCACATTAAAGCGCAGAGGGGAGCAGAAGTCCACCGAATAGCAGTGTATAGCTCGAAAGTCGAACATACCCTAACCAAATCAGGCCTAAACCAACAAAGCCAAATGTAGGACAACTGAACCTAACGAGCCGAGACGACTATTGCTGGCCTCCGCAGAGCCAAGCAGGTCATATTAGAGCACAGTAGATCGCAGATATTCACCGAATAGCAGTGTACGTCACAGAAATCAAAGCAACCCCAACCGAACATAACCTAACCTTACCTAACCGAACGTACCATGACTGATCCTATCGTGCCACATCAGGCACTGCTGTCCTCCATAGCATCGAGTGGAGTATGGTAGAGAAACGAAGAGCCCAGATGTCCGTGGAATAGCTGTGTATAGCACAAAACTCACAGTTACCCCATCCTACCCTAACCAGACGTAACATGGCCAAACGTAAGAAAACCGAGCCTAACGTCCCTATACCACAATTGCTGATCTCCACAGTGCCAGGCAGAATATACTAGAGAGCAGGGGAGCGCAAAAATCCGTCGCACTGGTGCGCAAGCCACAAAGGTCAAAGATGCCCTAAGCTAACCTGGCAAAGTCTAACTTATACAAACGTAATATAAACACACAGAACGCGACGGGAGCACTATTCCTGGCGTCCACACAGACAAGCAGAGTGCGGTATCGCAAAGCAGAGCGCAGATGTCCATACAGTAGCAGTGCCTAGGTCAAAAGACAAAGATATCCTAACCTCACGCAACTCACCATATCTTAACCAACCGTAACCTAATTCAACCAAACGTGCCGCGACCGCTATTGCTGGCCACCCCAGATTCAAGCAGACGCCAGTAGAGCAACGTAGTGCACAGGTATCGCTCGAATAGCAGTGTAA
>NW_016927803.1:0-240 GCF_001483705.2 Eufriesea mexicana
GAAAACTCAATTTTATTAACATTTTTGACTAATACCGTGGAGAGCAAACTTTCTTCCATAAATGAGGGTGAATGATTCTATTGGCTTGCTATAGCCTTCGCAATGCTACAGAATCTGGCTGGAAAATTCAATTTAACTGACATTTTCGACTAATAACGTGGTGAGCTACCTTTCTTGCATAAATAACGAGGAAAGATCCCATTTGCGTGCTATAGCCGCACAAGTGCTGTTGAATCTGGC
>NW_016927804.1:0-1544 GCF_001483705.2 Eufriesea mexicana
CATACATTCATACATAAATCAAAACATACATCCATAAATACACCCATACATACATCCATACATGCATTCATACATACACCATCACATACTTCCATCCATACATCCATTCATACATCCATACATACATCCATACATACATACATAATAACATCCATACCTACATCCATACATACATCCATGCACACATCCATACATACATCTATGCATACATCCACCCATCCATTCATACACCCATCCATACATCCATCGAAACATACATCCATCCATCCATACAAACACGCATCCATACGTCCATCGATCCATGCATCCATCCTTCCATACACCCATCCATCCATACGTCCACATATCCATTCATCCATCTATCCATACATCTATCCATCCGTACCTCAATCCACCAATCCACCTATCCACCCTTACGTTCATACATACATCAATTCATCCATCCGTTCATCCATACATCCATACATCCTTGCATCCGTACATCCATACATACATACACCCATACAAGCATCCGTACATACATCCATGCATACATACATCCATACATCCATACAAACATCCATACCTTCACCCATACATACATCCATACATCCACCCATCCACAAATCCATCCAACTATCCATCCATCCATCCATACATTAATACATCCATACATCCGTCCATACACCCATACACACATACGTCCACATATCCATTCACCCATCGTTCCATACAGCCATACATACATACAGCCATCGATCCATACATCTGTCCATCCATACATCCATCCACCAAATATCCGACCATCAATACATTCATACATACATCAATACATCCATCCGTGCATCCATACGTCCATACATCCGTACATCCATACATTCGTACATCCATACGTCCATAAATCCATACAACCGTACATCCACCCATGCATACATACAAACATTCTTACACCCATACATTCATTCATACATACATCCATACATGCATACATCCATACATCCATATATATACATCCATACATACACCCATATATACATCCATACATACATCTTCAACTGCATCGGTACATACATTCATACAGACATCCATAGATGCTTCCATACATCCGCCCATCCATACACGCATCCATCCATCCATGCATCCATACATTCAACCATACACACACCTTCAACTACATACATACATTCGTCCATACATACAACCAAACATTCACCCTTACATCCACACATCCACCCATCCATCGATCCATACATCCATACATATATACATCCATCCATTCGTACATCCATACATCCATCCATACATACATCCATCAGCCATTCCATCCATCCATGCATCAATCCATACATACATCTATACATACATCCATACACACATCCGAGCATTCACCCACACACAAATCCATCCAACCATACATCCACCCATCCATACATTAATACATCCATACATCTGTCCATGCGCACTTCCATCCATCCATACGTCCACCCTTCGATACATCCATACATCCATACATCCACCCATCCGAACATTCATCGATCCATACATCTATCCATCCATACGTCAAT
>NW_016927805.1:0-1015 GCF_001483705.2 Eufriesea mexicana
CATGCCTACATACATGCATGCATCCGTACATACATCCATACATACATCCATGCATTCATCCATTCATACATCCACACAAACATCCATACATTCATCCATACATCCATACATTCATGCATCCGTACATCTGTACAACAATACATCCATCCATCCATATACCCTGCCATCCACACATACATCCGTCCATACATACATCCATCCATACACCCATACATCCATACATATATACATCCATGCATCCGTACAACCATACATTCGTACATCCATACATCGATACAAACCTACATCCATACATACATAACTCAAATACATCCATACATTAAAACATTCATACATACATACATCCATACATACATACGTCCATCCATACCTTGCATCCATCCATACATCCGTCCATCCATACCTCAATCCATCCATACATCCATCTATCGATACTGCCACCAATCCATACATCCATCCAACCATACATCCACCCATCCATACATCGATCGTTCCATACATCCATAGATCTATACATCGATCGATCCATACATCCAATAGTCCATACATCAGCCCACCAATCCGTCCATCCATCCAGACATTAATACATATATCAATAACTATATCCACAGATACAACCATACTTACAACCATACAAACATCCATACATACATCCATGCATACATCCATACATTCATCCATACAAACATCCTTAAATACATCCATGCATACATCCATACATTCAGCCATACAAACATCCATACATACACCCGTTCTTCTGTCCATCCACACATCCGTTCATCCACCCACACATCCATACATCCATGCATCCGTACAACCATACATTCGAACGTCCATAAGCATACATACTTCCTTACATCCACACACCCATACACCCATAAATGCATGCAACCATACACACATTCTTCCATACATAAATCCATACATTCATTCTTACATCGATACATAAACACATACGCTCACCCATACGTAAATGCATAGGTACGTCCGTACATACATCCATACATACATCCAT
>NW_016927806.1:0-2130 GCF_001483705.2 Eufriesea mexicana
CTCCCCAGGGCCACGCGGGACATACTAGAGCACAGTGGAGCGCAGGAATACACCGAACAGGAGTATGTAGCACAGAAGTTAAAGCCATCCTTACCAAATGTTGTCCAACCCAACCTAACCGAACGTAACCAGACTTAACATACCGTGCCTAGACTACTATTGTTGGCCTTCCCAGAGCCAAGCTGAAAATATCAAAGTACTCTAGAGAGCAGAAGTCCACCTAACAGCAGACTATAGCACTAAAGTCAAAGCTATCCTCTCGTAACCAACCAAACGTAACATAGCCAAGCGTATCCTAACACAAACTAACGTGCCGCGACCACTATTGCTGGCGTGCCCAGAGTCAAGCGGAACACGTCAGTGGAGAGGAGAACGTGGAAATCCATACAACCGCAGCGTCTATGAGAAAAGTCAAAGCCGTCGAAGCTAAACACAAACCGACGGAACGAAGCCGAACATAGTCTGACAAATCCTAACGTGCCCAGACCGCAATTGTTGATCATCGCAGGGCCAAGCAGGACATACTAGAGCGCAGTAGATCGTAGAAATCCACCGAATAGCAGTGTACCGCCGAGAAGATAAAACCATCCCGACCAAGCTTAACCAAACCTAACCTAGTCAAACCTAGGCAAACGTAATATAACTCAACCTATAGTGCGGTAACCAGTATTCCTGGCCTCCACAGAGCAAAACAGAACATATTGGAGTAGAGGAGAGCGCCGGAATACATATGTCGCAGGGTATAGCAGAAAAGTGGGGGCTAACCAAAGCTGTTTGAAGCAAACATAACATAACCAAACGTGACCTAATTCAAGCTAATGAGACGCGGCCGCTATCTCTGGCCTCCCCAGAGCCAAGCAGGCTACAGTAGAGTATCGAAGGGCACAGAAATGCACGGCATAGTAATGTATAGCACAAAAGTCACACAAACGTTTCCCTAAACTAACAAAGTGTGACATAACCTAACGTAACTTGACACAACCCAACGTGCCGCGGACACCATTTCTGGTCTCCCATAGAGCCGCGATCACAACTGCTGGTCTTCACAGATTCGGGCGGAGTATAGTAGAGCACAGTAGAGGGCGGAATTCTGCATAATAACTGTTTATAATACGAAAGTCCATGATAACCGTACCTAACTCAACGGAACCTAACCAAACCGAACGTATCATAACTCAACCTATCGTGCCGCAATCACTATTGCTGGCATCCAGAGGGTCGAGCAGAGCACAGTACATCGTTGCAGAGCCCAGCTCTCCTCTGTAGGGAGGTGTACAGCACAAAAGTGTTAGTCATAACCATACGCCACCTGTCCCAAATTAACGTGCCGAGAGCACTACTGCTAGCCACCCCATTGCCAAGCAGAATATACAAGAGTACAGTAGAGCGTAGTAACCCACGGCCTTGCCGTGTACAGCTCAAAAGTTGGAAGAATTCTAGCCCAACCTGTCCCATCCTAACCTAACCGAACGTACCACAACTCAAATTGAGTGGCCGGGATCAGTGTTGCCGTCCTCCTGGAAGCCAAGCAGAGCATATAAGAGCAATGTAGAGCGCAGAAGTCCACCTAATAGCAGAATATGGTGATGAAGTCGAAGCACCCCTCTCCTAATGCAACAAACCGAGCCTTAACCAGACGTAACCTACCTCAACCTAATGTGCCGCGACCACAATTGCTGGCCTCCCCAGAGCCAGGCAGAACACATTAGTGGAGAGTAGCAAGCAGACGTTTATAAAATCGCAGTGTATATCAGAAAAGTCAAAGCTACCCAAACCCAATCCGAACCAACGGAAAATAGCCAAACGTAGCCTATCTCAACCTACCGTGCCTAGGCCGCCATTGCTGCGCTGCCGCGAGACAGGCAGGGCACACTAGGGCGCAGTAGAGTGCAGAAATCCACCGAAAAGCAGTGTACAGCGTAAAAGGTATAGCTATCATAGCTAAACTTAGCCTATCACGGCCTAACCGAACGCATTTTGTCCCAGCGTATCGTGCCGAGGCCACAATTGCCGGCCTTCCCACACCCAAGCCTGAAATATTACAGGACTGCATGGTGCAGAAATCCAACTAACAGCAGACTTTAGCACTAAAGTCAAAGCAATCCTCTCCTAGCCTAGTCAATCCTAACA
>NW_016927807.1:0-324 GCF_001483705.2 Eufriesea mexicana
TTGCATAAGTAAGGAGGTAAGATTCTATTGGCGTGCTATTGCCATTGGAATGATACAGAATCATACTGGAAAATAAAATTTTATTGACATTTTCGTCTAATATCTGTGTGAGCTAACTTTCTTGCATATATAAGGAGGAAAGACTCTCTTGGCGTGCTACAGGCATAGCAATGCTGCAGAACCTGGGTGGAAAATAAAATTTTATTAACATTTTCTTCCAATTTCGTGGTGAGCTAACTTTCTAGCGTAAATAAGGAGGGAAGATTCAATTGGCATGCTACAGCCATCGCAATGCTATAGAATCTTGCTGGAACATTAAATTTT
>NW_016927807.1:353-600 GCF_001483705.2 Eufriesea mexicana
CTAATATCGTGGTGAGGTAGCTTTCGTGCATAAATAATGAGGAAATATTCTATTGGCCATCTGTAGCCATTGCATTTCTATAGTATCTGGATGGAAAATTCAATTTTATAGACATTTTCGACGAATATCGTGGTGAGCTAACATCGTTGCATAGATAAGGAAGAAAGATCCTATTGGCGTCCTGTAGGCATCGCAATGCTATAGAATCCTGCTGGAAAATGAAATTTTATTGACATTTTCGACTAAT
>NW_016927808.1:0-210 GCF_001483705.2 Eufriesea mexicana
TCGAAAATATCAATAAAATTGAATTTTCCAGCCAGATTCTAAAGCATCGCAATGACTATAGCCCTCCAGTAGAATCTTTCCTCCTTATATATGCGCAAAAGTTTGGTCACCACAATATTAGTCGAAAATGAAAATAAAATTGAATTATCTAGCCAGATTCTATAGCATCGCAATGACAATAGCGCGACAGCAGTATCTTTCCTCCTTATA
>NW_016927809.1:0-325 GCF_001483705.2 Eufriesea mexicana
AATGAAGAGGACCGCCGCCACGTCCGAAGAGGAACGCCGCGGGGAACGAAGAGGAACGCCGCGGGGATCGAAGAGGACCGCCGCCACGTCCGAAGGGGATCGTCGCAGGGAATGAAGAGGACTGTCGCGGGGAACGAAGAGGAACGCCGCCATGTCCGAAGAGGAACGCCGCGGGGAACGAAGAGGATCGCCGCGGGGAGCGAAGAGGAACACCGCGGGGAACGAAGAGGAACGCCGCCACGTCCGAAGGGGAACGCCGCGAGGAACGAAGAGGAACGCCGCGGGGAACGAAGAGGAACGAAGAGGAACACCGCGGGGAACGAAG
>NW_016927810.1:0-216 GCF_001483705.2 Eufriesea mexicana
GAATCTGCCTGAAAAGTTCAATTATATAGACATTTTCGACAAATATTGAGGTGGGCCATGTTTGCTGGGAAAACAATGAGGTAAGATTCTATTAGTTTGCTATAGCCATTGCATTGCAAAGGAATCTTACTGAGAAGTTCAAATTTATAGGCATTTTCAACTAATATAGTGGTGAGCATGATTTTCTGAATAAATAAGGAGGGAAGATCGTATTGG
>NW_016927811.1:0-477 GCF_001483705.2 Eufriesea mexicana
GTTAGGATTATTTGACTTTTGTACTATAAACTGCTATTCGCTTGACTTCTGCGCTCTACATTACTCAAGTATATCCTGCTCGGCCCTGGGGAGGCTAGCAATCGGTGTCGTGGCACGTCAGGTTGTGTTAGTTTACGCCTCGTTGGGCTGGGTTTGGGTAAGTTTGGTTAGGATAGCCTTGGCATTCGTACTATTCACTGTTACTCGGTGGATTACGGTGCTCTACTGTGCTCTAATACACTCTGCTTGGCTATGGCGAGGACAGGCGCAGTGACCGCGTCACGATATATTGAGCAATGCCACGCCTCTCTTGGTTAGGTTAGGTT
The DNA here is from genome assembly GCF_001483705.2 of Eufriesea mexicana. Classification (NCBI taxonomy): domain Eukaryota; kingdom Metazoa; phylum Arthropoda; class Insecta; order Hymenoptera; family Apidae; genus Eufriesea; species Eufriesea mexicana. Next base: position 327 of record NW_016927811.1, read on the forward strand.
AGATTAGGTTAATATATATTTCAATTTTGTGCTATGCACTGCAATTCGGTGGATGCCTGCGCTCATTCTGCGCTTAACTCTGCCCTACTATAATCTACTTTGCTTTGGGGAGGCCAGAAGTAGTGTCCGCTGTACGTTATGTTGAGTTAGG
>NW_016927812.1:0-4737 GCF_001483705.2 Eufriesea mexicana
CTAATGTGCCGAGAACAAAATTGCTGTCTGCCACAGAGTCGAGCAGAGGGCAGTAGTGCAATACACAGCGTAAAAATCCTCCGAATAGCGATGTATAGCACAAAAGGGAAAGCTATCTAATCATAACCTAACCAAACGTAACATAAGCAGACGTAACGTAACCAAGTCTGACGTGCCAGGAAAGCTATTGCTGGCCTCGCGATAGCTAGGCAGACTATAGTGCAGCAATGAAGACCGCCGAGATCGCCCGAACAGTAGAGTACAGCTAAAATGTAGGAGGTACGCAAAACTCATCTGACATATCCTAACATAGTCAGACGAGAACAACCACAAGCTAACGTGCCCAGCCCACAACTGCATGCCTCCCCACCGCCATGCGGGTCATATTATAGGAGAGTAGAGTGCTGAGGTCCATAGAGTAGCAGTGTATTTCACGGAAATCAAAGATATCCTAGCCTAACCCAAACAAACCTAGCCTAACCAAGCGTATCATAACTCAACCTAAGTCGCCGCGACCACTGTTTTAAGCATTCCCGGATCGAAGCCGGGAATACTAGATCACAGTAGAGCGCATAGATCCACTTAATAGCAGTGTATAGCATAGAAGTCAAAGCCAGCATATCCTAAGTTATCCAAACGCAACCGATCCGAACGCAGCCTAACACAACCTAACGTGCCGCGACCGCTGATACTGCCCTCCCCAGTGACAGGCAGGCCGTACATGTGCGCAGTAGAACGCCGAAATCCAGCGAATATAAGTGTACAGCATGAAAGCTAAAGCTATCCTGCCGGAACCCAGCCTGACCCAACACAATCGAACTTAGCATGACTCATCATAACGTGCCGAGACCACTATTGCTGGCCCTGTCAGTGCCGAGCCGAAAATATTTGGGCGCTTTAGGGCCCATGAATCAACCTAATGGCAGATAATAACACTAAAGTCAAAGTTATCCGCTGCTAAGCGAACCATTCGTAATACAACCAAACGTAAGCTAACTCCATCTAACATGCCGCGACCGCAATCGATGGCATCCCCAGAGACAAGCAGGACGCATTAGCGCAGTGTAGAACGCAAAAATCCATAGAATCGCGCCGTATATCTGAAAAGTCAAAGCAACACAAGCCAAACCCAAACCAACAGAACATAGCCAAGCATAGCGTGACTCAACCTGACGTGCCGCGACCGCTGCTGCTGTCATTCCCTGAGCCAAGCAGGAAGTACTAGAACACAGTAGAGCGCAGAGATCCACCGAATAGCAGTGTACAGCACAAATATAAAGCTATCCTGACCAAACATAGCCTGACAGAGCCTAACCGATCGTAACCAGGAACAACATAGAGTGCCGAGACATCTATTGCTGGCTTTCCTAGTGCGAAGCTGAAAATATTGGGACACAGTACGGCGCAGAAGTACACTTAATAGGGGAATATGCCACACAAGTGGAAGATACCTCTCCCAACCTAACCAATTACAACATAACCAAAAGTAACATAACTAACGTGCTGCGTCCACTATTGCTGGCTTCCTCAGGAAAAGCAGAGCGCATTAGCGGAGAGTTGAAAGCAGAAATCTATAGAATCGCAGTGCATATCAGAAGAGTGAAAGCTACCCGAACGTAACACAAAACGAGCAGAACATAGCCAATCATAGCATAACTCAAACTAACGTACCGAGACCACTATTGCTGCCCTCCGCAGAGCCAAGCAGAACATACTTGTGCACAGTAGAGCGAAGAAATCCTCCGAATAGCAGTGTACAGCACATAAGTGAAAGCCATCCGGTCGAAACATAGACAGACCTAACCAAACCGAACGTAACTTGACCGAACATAAAATGCCGAGACCACCATTGCTGGCTTTCCCAGAGACAAGCCGAAAATATCAGAACTCAGTAGGGCGCAGGAATCCACCTAATAGCAGACTATATCACTGAAGTCAAAGCTGTCCTCCCCTAACTTAGCCAATCGTGTCAGAACCAAACGTAACCTAACACAAACTAACGCGCCGCATCCACAAATGCTGGCCTCCCCAGAGCCATGTAGAACACGTTCGTGGAGAGTAGAGCGCAGAAATCCCATGAATCGCTGTGTATATCGGAGAAGTCGAAGCTACATAAGCATAACCCAAGCCAATAGGACATACAAAAGCATAGCCTAACTCACCCTGTCGCGCTGAAACCGCTATTGCTGCATCCTCCCCAGAATCAAGCAGGACATAGCAGAGAACGGTAGAGCGAGGGAGTCCACTGAATGGCATTGCACAGCATAAAGTTGAAACTACCACAACCAAGCTTAGCCTAACCCAACACTGCCGGATGTAACCTGACTGAACATACCATGATGAGACCACTATTGTTGCCCTTCCCAGAGCCAAGCTGAGAATATAAGAGCACTGTAGCGCGAAAGATACACCTAATTGCAGGCAATAGCAAAAAAGTCAAAGCTATCCTCTCCTAACCTAACCAATCGTAACTCAACCAAGCGTAGCCTATCGGAACCTGACGTGCCGCTGCCACTATTGCAAGCACTCACAGAGCCTAGATGAACACATTAGCTCGCAGTAGAGTGCAGAAGTCCGCCAAATAGCAGTGTATAGCGTAAAAGTCGTGGGTAACCACTCCTAACCTAACCAGACGAAACGTAACCAAACGAAACATAACTCAACTTAGCGTGACACGACCGCTATTGCTCGCCTCCACAGAGCCGAGCAGACCATACTTGGGCACAGTAGAGCGCAGAAATCCACCGAATGGCAGTGTATAGCTGAAAAGTGCAAAGCAATCCTGCCCTACCCTGGCCTATCCTAACCTGACCAAACGTAACCAAATTCTACCTTTCGTGCCACGGCCGCTTTTGCCATCCTACCCACAGTCAAGCAGAGTATAGCACAGTAATGTAGAGCGAAGAGATCCACCGAATAGCAGAGTATAGCACAAAAGTCAATCCTATCCTCACCTAACCAGCCCAAACGTAATATAGCCAAACGTAGCTTATCTCAGCCTTATGTGCCGAGACTACTGTTACTGCCCCCAAAAGGGTCGAGCAGTGCATAGTAGTTCACTGTAGAGCCCAGAAGTCCGCAGAAGAGCAGTGTAGGGCGCAAAAGTCAAGGATACCCTTACCTAAACAAACATAACCCAACCTAATCAAATATAATCTAACACAACATAACTTGTCGCGGCCACTATTTCATGCATCCCCAGAGCAAAGTATGGCATAGTGGATCAGAGCAAGGAACAGAAATGCACCGAACAACAATGTATGGCACTAAAGTGAAAGCTCACCTACCCAAATATAGCCAAACTTAATATAGCCAAACGTAAGTTATTTCCAGGTATCGTGCCTAGACTACTATGGCTGAACTCCGCAGAGTCAACCGGAATATACTAGGGCACAGTAGAGGGCCGAAATCCGCCGCATTGCAGTGTAAAGGAAAAAAGTAGAAGATGTCCTAACCTAACATGGCCTAACATAACCTGACCGAGCGTAGCCTGAATTAGCATGACGTGTCGATACACAATTGCTGGAGTCCCCAGAGCCAAACAGAAAATATTAGAGCACAGTAGAGCGCAGAAATCCGCGGATAGCAGTGTAGAGCACAAATGTTTGAACTATCATATCCTAAAAGCAACAAACGTAACACATCTTGACATAACATAGCTCAAACTAACGAGCCGCGACCACTATTGCTGGCTCCCGAGTTTCAAGTAGAATATAGTACAGCACAGCACAGGACAGGAATCCACCACATTGCAGTGTGGAGCTCAAGAGTCAGCCATACACTGTCATAACCTGGCCCTACCTATCATACCCAAACGTAGTGTAACTATGCATGACGTGGCGGGACCAACACTTCTGGCTCTCCAGAGCCAAGCAGAGCATATTAGTGCAAATTAGAGCACAGAAATCCACCGCATTGCATTGAATAGCATAAAAGCCGAAGATATCAAAGCTTAACCTGACACCACCTAACCAAACCAAACGTAACACAACTCAACATAGCGCACCTCGACCACGGCTGGTGGTAACCGCAGAGCCGAGCAGAATGCAGTGGATCGCAGTAGACCACCGAAATCCACCGGGAAGCGGTGTATAGTTTGAGTATCAAAGCTATCCTAACCAGAGGTTACCATACCTAACCTAACAAACCGTAACCTAACTAAAACTAGCGTGCCGCGACCGTTATTTCTGGCTTCCGCATAGTCAAGCAGAACATATTAGAGCAACGTAGAACGCGGAAATCCACCTAATAGGAGCGCAGAGCTCAATGTCTGTACTTACCATGCCCTAACATAACAAAAAGTGACGCAGCCGAACGTGGAATTACTCAACCCAACGAGCCAAGACCACTATTGCTAACCTCTACAGGGCCAAGCAGAATATACGAGAGCACAGTAGTGTGCAGTAATCCATCGAACAGCAGTTTATAGCATAAAATCTAAATCCATCCTTTCCTAACGTAACAAACAGTGACATAACTCAAAATAACGTGCCGCGACCACTATTTCTGGCCACCCCAGATTCGAACAGAGTATAGTAGGCCACAATTGAGGGCAGAATTCCACCGAATAATAGTTTAAAGCAAGAAAGTCAAAGCAATCCAAACCTAACAAGGACTAGCGTACCCGAAACGAACGTAGCCTAACTCGACCTAACGTGCCGAGACCGCCATTGCCGTGATAACCACAGCCAAGCAGAGCATATTAGAGCACAGAAGAGCACAGAAATTCACCGAGCA
>NW_016927812.1:5450-26586 GCF_001483705.2 Eufriesea mexicana
AGAGCACAGTAGTGTGCAGTAATCCATCGAACAGCAGTTTATAGCATAAAATCTAAATCCACCCTTTCCTAACGTAACAAACAGTGACATAACTCAAAATAACGTGCCGCGACCACTATTTCTGGCCACCCCAGATTCGAACAGAGTATAGTAGGCCACAATTGAGGGCAGAATTCCACCGAATAATAGTTTAAAGCAAGAAAGTCAAAGCAATCCAAACCTAACAAGGACTAGCGTACCCGAAACGAACGTAGCCTAACTCGACCTAACGTGCCGAGACCGCCATTGCCGTGATAACCACAGCCAAGCAGAGCATATTAGAGCACAGAAGAGCACAGAAATTCACCGAGCATCGGCGTATGGCACAAAAGTCCGAGCTAACCTATAATAACATTTCCAATCTTAAAATAACCGAACGTAACGTAACTTTACCCAACGTACCCCGCCCACTATTGCTGGCCTCCACAGAGCCGAGCGGAAGCCACTAGAGTAAAGTCGGGCGCAGAGGTCCATAGAAACGCAGTGCATAGCGCAAAAGTCGTATCCATTAAGACCCAACGTAGGCTAACATAACCTGACCAAACGTTCCCTACCTCAACTTAACGTGCCGCGGCCATTATTGTTGGCCTCCCCAGGGCCGAGCAGAATGTAGTAGTGTCCAGTCGAGCGCAGAGATCCGCCGAACAATAGAGTATAACACGAAAGTCAAAGCAACACTTACCGAGATTAACCTAATCTAAACTAGCCAAACGCAACCTTACTCAACCTAACGTACCGAGACCAATATTGCCCGCATTCCCATTGAGAAGCATAATACAGTGGAGCAGAGTATGGCGCAGAAATACTCCGAACAGCAATGTATAGTACGAAAGTCTAAGTTAAGCTGACCGATCTCAACTCAACCTAACCTAACCAAACCTAACATAACAAAACGTAGCTTGCGGAAACTACCATTGCTGGCCACCACAGACCCAAGGAGAAAATATTAAGACACAGCACAGTGCAGAATTCCGCGGATAAGGGCGTATAGCACCAAAGACTGAACTATCACGTCCTATCCTCCCAAACGTAACATAACCGAACGTAGCATTCCTCAACATAACGCGCCAATGCCACTATTGCTGGCCTGCCCAGTGACAAGAAGAAAATACTAGAGTACAGGAGAGTGCAGAAATCCAACGTATTGCAGTGTATGGCACAGAAGTCACACATATCCTGACATAACTTGGCCAAACCTGACCTACCCAAACGTAGTGTAGCCGAACATAACGTAACGAGGCCAATATTGCTGGCATCCCAGAAACAGGCAGAGCATCCCAGAGCAGATTAGAGCGCATAAATACGCCGAATAGAAGAGAATATCACAAAAGTCAGAGTAGCCTATGCTAACCTGTCCAAACGTAATATATCCAAACGTAACATAACACAACCTAACAGTACGGAACCACTAGGTCGGACCTCCACAGAGACAAGCAGAATGGAATATAGCACGGTAGAGCGCAGACGCCCACCGCATTGCAGTGAACAGCACAAATGCCGTAGACGCCGTAACATAACCTAACCTAACCTAACCTAACCAAACGTAGCGCATCTCAACATAAAGCTCAGCGACCGCTGCTCCTGGCCTCCCCATAGCCAAGCAGAATGTAGTAGAGCACATTAGGTCACAGAAGTACACCGAATAACAATGTATAGCACGAAACACGAAGCTACCCTAACAATACATAACCAAACCTAGCCTAACGTAACGTAACGTAACCAAACCTAACGTGCCGAGACCATAATTACTGGCCACCCTAGTGCCAAGCAGAGCACATTAGAGCACACTAGAGCGCAGAAATACACGGAATAGCAGTGAATAGCACAAAAGTCAAGTAGCCTATCCTAACTTAGCTAAACGCAACAAATCCAAATGTAACATAGCTGAACCTAACGTGACGAGTCAGTTATTGCTGGCCCATACAGATACAAGCAGAGTACACTGGAGCACAGTATAGCGCAGAAATCCACCGCAATGCAGTGAATAGCACAAAAGCAGTAGATATCGTAACCTATGCTGACCTAACTTAACCAAACATGAGGGAGCATAGCCCAACATAACGTGCCGCGGTCACTATTCCTCACCTCCAAGAGTCGGGCAGAGTGTAGTAGGGTAATGTAGAGCGCGGACATCAACCGAATAGTAGTGTATAGCAGAAAAGTCAAAGTAATCCTAACCAAGCCTTTCTAACCAAACGAACGGAACGTAACCCAACTCAAACTGACGAGCAGGGAGTAATATTACCGGCCGCCGCAGAGAAAAGCAGAACATATCAGAGCACGGTACAGCGCAGAAGTCCACCTAATAGCAGCGTATGGCACAAAAGTCTAAGCCATTGTATCCCAACCTCACCGGACGAGACATACCCAAACGTAGCATAACACAACCAGACGTACCGAGGCAACTATTGCTGCCCTTCCCGGATCCAAGCAGAGCATATTAGAGCATATTAGAGGGCAGAAATCCGCTGCATAGTATTGAATAGGACAAAAGTCAAAGTAGCCTGTTCTAACCTATTCAAACGTAACATATACAAACGTAACCTAACTCAATCTGACATGGCGAGACAACTATTGCTGACCTCAACAGGGACAAGTAGAGCATACTAGAGCACAGTAGTTCGCAGAAATCCTCCTCATATCCGTGTATAGCACAAAAGTCGAAGATAAATTAACATAACCGGACCTAAAGTAACCTAACCGAACGTAGCGTATCTCAAAAGGGCCTGCAGAGACCACAGCTTCCGAGTTCCACAGAGCCAAGCGGAATACGGTAGAGCACAGTAGATCTCATGGAAACGCCGGAAAATAATGTGCAGCACGAAAGTCGAAGCCGCCATAAACAGACAGATCCGAACATGACCTAGTCAAACGCAGTCTAGCTCATCATAACGAGCCGCGACTATTGCAGGACTCCCCAGGACCAAGCATAATATAGTCGAGCACATTCGGGAGCAGAATTCCTCCGAAAAGCAGTGTATAGCACGAAAGTCGAAGATAACCTGACCGAGCTTGGCATAACTTAACCTAAGCGAACGTGACATAACCCAACTTCATGTGCCGCGACCACTGTCGCTGTACTCCCCAGAGCCAAGCAGAAAATATTAGAGCACAGTAGAGCGCAGGAACCCGCGGATAGCTGTGTATAGCACAAATCTCTGAACTATCATATCCTAACAGCAACAAAGGTAACAGACACTGACGTAGCATAGGTCAAACCAACGTGACGCGATCACTATTGCTGGCCACGCCAGAGCCATGCAGAAAGTGCCAGAGCACACTGGAGCGCAGAAATCCACCGGATAACAGTGTATGGCGCAAGAAAACATATCCTCGCAGAGCTTGCCCTCACCTAACCAATTCAAACGTGGCGCAAATTAACCTAACAATGCGAGATCACTCTCTCTGGCAACGACAGAGACAAGCAGAATGTACTAGAGCACGTCGGAGCGAGGAAATCAACTGCATTGACGTGAATCGCACAATGGCCGTGGATACCCTAACCTGATATAAACCAACCTCACGAAAGGTAGAGTAGCTCAAAATAGCGTGCCGCGACAGCTGCTCCAGGTTTCCCAGAGTCAAGCAGAATGTAGTAGAGCACAGTAAATAACAGAAGTCCTCCGAATAAACGTGTATAGCACGAAAGTCAAAGTGATCCTAACCAAACTTAGCCTAACATCTCCTAACGAAACACAACATAACTCAGCTTAACCTGCCGCGAACTCTATTGCACGCCACCCCAGGGTCAAGCGGAGTATAGTAGAGCACTGTAGAGCGATTGAATCCACCGAATAACTGCGTATAGCACGAAAATCGAAGCTATCGGACTTGGCCAATTGTAGCATAACCAAGCGTAACATAACTAAATCTAACGTGCCGAGACCACTATTCCCGGTGTCCCCAGAGACAAGCAGAAGATAATGGAGCACAGTAGAGGGCGAAAATGCATCGAATAGCAGTGTATAGCACAAATGTCAAAGCTACCCTTTCCTAACATAACCAAACGTAACGCAACTGAACCTAACATATCTGAAACTAACGTACCGCGAACACTGTTGCTTGCCTCCCCACAGCTAAGCGAAGCAGCTGAGTGCAATGTAGAGCTCAGAAATCCACCGAATAGCGGTGTGTAGCGCAAAAGTCAATGCTATACTTTCCAAACCTAACCAAACGCAACGTAAACAGACTAACCTATCTCAGCCTAACGAGATGAGATCTCTATTGCTGCCTCCCCCGGCGCCAAGCAGAACACATTAGAAGAGATTATTTCGCAGATATCTATGTATTGGCAGCGTATAGCACAAAAGTCGAAGCTACCATATAATACAATAACAAAGCTTAATTAAACCGAACGTGAACGAACTCAACTTAACGCTCCGAGGACAATATTCCTGGCCTGCCCAAAGCCAAGCAGAGCATGTTAGAGCAATGCTGAGCACAGAAAGCCACAGCGTAGCTGCTTATAGCACAGAAGTCAGAGCTACCACCTCCTAACCTAACCAAACATAAATTAGACTAACGTAACCACATTCAAACTAACGAGTCCACACCACTGTTGCTGGCATCCCCAGAGGCAAACAGAATAGGGTAGAGCGCAGTAGAGTGCAGGGATCGACCGAATAGCGGCTTATAACACGAAAGGCAGAGAAAACCTGACCGAAATTAGCCTAACCAAAGCTTACAGAACATAGCCTATCTGAATATAACGTTCCCAGAGCACGGTTGCTGGCATCCTCAGAACCACGCAGTACATATTAGAGCAATGCTGAGCGCAGAAATTCCCGAGTAGCAGTGTATAGGACCGAAGTCAATGCTATCCTATCCTAACCTATACAAACGTAGCATAACCAAGCGTAACCTAGCCCAACGCAACGTTTCCATGACACAATTGGTGTACTCCCCAGAGCCAAGCATAAAATACTAGAGCACTATACAGCGCAGGTATCCGCCGAGCAGCAGTGCATGCCAAAGAAGCCAAAGCCATCCACTCCTAATGAATCCAAACATGACATACACAAACGTAACCTATCACAGCCTAACGTGCCGAGACTACTATTGCTGGCATCCACAGGGCCAAGCACAAGGTATTAGAACACAGCAGTGCGCAGAATCCCACCGAACAGCAGCGAATAGCGCAAAAGTCACAGTAGCCTCACCTTACATAGCCAAACGTGACGTACCAAACGTAGTCTAACTCAACCTAACATTACGAGACCACTGTTGCTGGCCTGAGAGAGATACAGGCAGAATGCACTAGAGCACATTAGAGCGCTGAAATCCACCGCATTGCAGTTAATGACGCAAATGCCATAGATACCCTAACCTAACCTGACATAATCAAGCCGAACCAAACACAACACCACCCTACATGACGTGCCGCGACCACTGCACATGTTCTCCCCAGAGCATAGCAGGACGTAGTAGAGCTATTTAAATAGCAGAAATCCGCCGAAAGGCAGTGTAAGGCACAAAAGTCAAAGTAGCTTATCCTGACATAGCGAAACGTCACTTACTCAAACGTTGCCCAGCTCTACCTAACATGACGAGACCACTAATGCAGTCCTCCACAGAGACAATCAGAATGTACTAGAGCACAGTACTGCCAAGAAGTACACCGCACTGCAGTGAATAGCACTGAAGTTCAAGGTGTCCTACGAAACTCGCCTAACCAAGCCCAACCGATCGTAACATATCTCAACCTAACGTACCGAGACTACTGTTGCTGGCCTCCACAGGGCCAAGCAGAAAGTATTAGAACACAGTAGAGCGCAGAAATGCACCAAAAAGCAGTGTACAGCACAAAAGTCAAAGAAATCCTAACCCAAAATTCCCGACCTAGCCTAACGAAACGAAACACAACCAATACTAACGTGCCGAGACCTCAGTTACTGGCCACCCCAGGGCCAACCAAAGTACATTAGAGCACATTGGAGGGCAGAAATCCGCGGAAAACCACTGTAGAACATAAAGGTCGAAGTCGCCTCTCCTAACGTAGCCAAACGTAACGTACACAAACGTACGACCCAACTCTAACTCGACCCAATATGAAGAGACCACTACTGCTGGCCTATATAGAGACAAGCAGAACATACTAGAGCAGAGCAGTGCGCAGAAATCAACCGCATTGCCGTGAACAGCACAAAAGTCGGAGATATCCAAGTCAAACCTGACTGAAACTAACCAATCCAAACGAAGCTTCACCCAACATAACGTGCCGGGGCCACTGCTCCTGTCCTCCCCATAGATAGCAGAATGTGGTACAGCCCAGTAGATCACAAGAATCAACCGAATAACAGGGTATAGCACGAAAGTCAAAGCCTTCCTGACCAAACAGAACCTAACCTAAGTTATCCAAAAATGACCTAACCCAACCTAACGTGCCGCGGCCGCTACTGCTCGCATCCCCAGACCTGAGCAGAGTGTAGTAGAGCAATGTAGAGCGCAGAAATGCAGCGACTAGCAGTGTAAAGCACAAAAGTCGAGGATGACCGAACCTAAGCCGGCATAACCTAACATAGCCAAACGTAGTATATCTCAAAATAGCGTGCCGCGACCGCTATTGATGTCCTTCGTAGAGCCAAGCAGAGAGTATTAGAGCACATTAGAGCACAAAATGTACCGAATAGCAGTTTACAGCACAAAAATCGAAGTAGCATATCCTAACCTAGCCAAACGTAACAGACAAGAAACGGAGCCTAACACAACCCAGCACGTCGGGACCGCTGTTACTGGCCTCCACAGACAAAAGCAGAATTTAGCAGAGCACTTTGTTGCGCAGAAATCCACCGCATTGCAGTGAATAGCACGAAAGCCGTAGATAACCCAGCATATCCTGACCTAACATAATCTAACCGAACGTAGCATATCTCATAATAACTTGCAGCTACCAGTGATCCTGGCCTCCCCATAGTCTAATGGAGGATGGAAGACCACAGTGGATCACAGAAGTACACCGGATAGCAGTGTACGGCACGAAAGTCGAGGCTATCCTGAAAAAACTTTACCTATCCCAACATAACATAGCATATCCTAGCTCAATGCAACGTGCCACGACCTCAACTGCTCGCCTCCCCAGAGTCAAGCGCAGTACAGTAGAGCAGTGTTGATCGCGTACATTCTCCGATTAGCAGTGCACAGCACAAAAGTCAAAGAAATCGTAAACAAGCATTCCTAACCTAACCAAACGAAAAGTAACGCAACTGAAACTGACGCTCCGAGTGTAATATTTCTGGCCGCCCCAGAGGCAAGCAGAACATATCAGAGCACAGTACATCGCAGAAATCCACCGTATAGCAGCGTATCGCATAAAAGTCTTATCTATTCTATCCTAACCTAACCAAACGAGGCGTACCGAAACATAGCATAACTCAACCTAATATTACGAGACCACTGATGCTAGCCTGAGACAGATACAAGCAGAATGTACTAGGGCACAGGAGAGCGCAGAAATCCGCCGCATCGCTGTGAACCGCACAAAGGCCGCAGATATCCTAAAGCAACCTGGCATAGCCTAGCCTAACCAAACGTTCCATATATCAACATAACGTGCTGCGATCACAGCTCCTTGGCCATAGGCAAGCAGAAGGAAGCAGAGCACAGTAGAACCCATAAATCCACCGAATAACTGTGTATAGTACGAAATTCAGTAATATTTCGGGCCGCCCCAGAGGCAAGCAGAACATATCACAGCACAGTGCATCGCAGAAATCCACCGAATAGCAGCGTATCGCATAAAAGTCTTATCTATTCTATCCTGACCTAACCAAACGAGGTGTACCGAAACATAGCATAACTCAACCTAATACTACGAGACCACAGATACAAGCAGAATGAACTAGGGCACAGGAGAGCGCAGAAATCCACCGCATCGCTGTAAACCGCACAAAGGCCGCGGATATCCTAAAGCAACCTGGCGTAGCCTAGCCTAACCAAACGTTGCATATATCAACATAACGGGATCTGACCACTGCTCCTTGGCCATAGGCAAGCAGAAGGAAGCAGAGCACAGTAGAACCCATAGATCCACCGAATAACTCTGTATAGTACGAAATTCATAGCTATCCTAACCAAACTAAACATAACTTTACCTAACCAAACGTAGCCAAGCACAACATAACGTGTCGCGACTATTGTTGGCCTCCCCAGGGCCAAGCAGAATATAGTAGAGCAGAGCCGTAGAGCAGAAGTCCACGGAATAACTGTGTATAGCAAGGAAGTCAAAGCACCCCTGACCAAGCCTAACCTAACCTAACCCAATCAAACGGAACCCAACTGAAGCTAGCGTGCCGCGGCCGCTGTTTCTCGCCTCCACAGAGTCGCGCAGAGTGTAGTATATCAATGCGGAGCGCAGAAATCCACCGAAATGCAGTTTATAGCATAAAAGTCGAGGATATCCCAACCAAACCTTGCATGGACAAACATAACCGTGCGTAGAATAGCTAAACATAACGTGCCGCCACCGCTATTGGTGGCATTCGTAGAGCCAAGTAGAGCGTATTAGAGCACATTAGTGCGCAGATATTCACCGAATAGCTGTGTATAGCACAATGGTCAGGCTAGCCAAACCTAACATAGCCAAACGTAACCTAACCAACTTCACAGGACGAGACTACTATTGCTGGCCTCCACAGAGGAAAGCCGAATGTACTAGGGTGCAGTAGTGCGCAGAAATCCTCCGCATTATAGTGAATAGCACAATGGTCGAAGGTATTCTATCCTAACCTGACCAAATCAAACCCAACCGAACGTACCATATCTCAATGTAACTTAAAGCCGCCACTTCTCCTGGCCTCCCAATAGGCAAGCCGAATGTGGTAGTGTAGAGTAGATCACAGGAATTCACCGAATAAGAGTGTATAGTACAAAAGCCACAGCTACCCTAACCAAGCTTAACCTAACCTAACGTAACAAAGCGTAACCCAACAAAAACTGACTTGCCGCGATCGGTATTGCTAGCCTCCACAAAGTCGAGCAGAGTATAGTAAAGAAACGCAGATCGCAGAAATTCACCGAATTGCAGTGTACGTTGCACAAGTCGGGGATAGCCTAACTTAACCTGGCTTAACCTAACCCAACCAAACGTAGCTTAACTGAACATAACGTGCCGCGACCGCTGCTGCAGGCATCCCCAGAGCCAAGCAGATTATACTGGAACACAGCAAAGCGCAGAAATCCATTGCACTGCAGTGTATAGCGCAAGAGTCAGACATAATCTGACAAAACCTGACCTCACCTTACATACCCAAACCTAGTGTAAGTAAACATAACGTGACGAGACCGATATTCCTGGTATTCCCAGAGCCAGGCAGAGCACAAGAGATCACATTAGAGTGCAGAAATCCACCGAATAGCAGCTAAAAGCACAAAGGCAAAGGGACCTACCCGAACATTGCCAAACGTAACATATGCTCACGAAGCCTAACTCAACCTGGAGTGGCGATACTACTATTGCTGGCCTCCACAGAGATACGCAGGAAGCATAGAGCGCAGTAGATCACAGAAATACACTGCATTACCTTGAAAAGCTCAAAGGCCGCATATATCCTAACCAAACGTCACCTAATCTAACCTAACCGACCGTAGCATGTCTCAAAATGACGTGCAGCGACCACTGATCATCGCCTCCCCGGGGCCAAGCGGAATGCAGTAGTGCGCAGCAGATCACAGGAACTCAAGGAACAGCAGTGCAAAGCACAAAAGTCAATGTAGCCTATCCTAACCAAGCCAAACGTAACGAATCCGAACGTAACCCAACTTAACCTAACATTAAGTGACAAACATTGCGGATCTCCACATTGACAAGCAGAATATACTAGAACACTGTAGATCGAAGAAATCCATCGCACTTCAGTGAATGGCGCAAAATTCGAAGATATCATAACAAAACCTGACCTAACGTAACTGAACTCAACCCAGCGTGACGCGACCACTACTGCTGGCCTCCCCAGAGCCAGGCGGAACGTATTAGAGGAGAGTAGACAGCAGAGACCCATAGAATCGCAGTATGTAGCAGAAGAGTCGAAGCTAACCATATCCAACCATAGCTGACATAGCATAACCAAACGTAGCATATCCCCACCTGACTTAACGACAACACTATTACTGGCGTGCCCAGAGGCAAGCGGAACACGCTACAACACAGTAGAGCGCAGAAGTCCACCGCATTACAGTGTACAGAGCAGAAGTCAAAGATATCCTAACCTAACCTATCCTAACCTAACCTAACCTTGCCAAACGTAACATAACTAAACCTAACGTTCCGCGGCCAATATTGCTGACCACCACAGAGCCAATCAGAATATACCAGAGCACAGCAGAGAGCAGAAATCAGCCACAATGCAGTGTAAAGAACAAAAGCCGAAGATACTCTAACCTAACCAAACCTAACCTTACCCAACCGAACGTAACTAAGCTCAAACTAATGGGCCGTGACCGCTAATGCTAGCGCCCCCAGAGACAACCAGAAGATGCTACAGCCCAGTGGAGCTCAGAAGACATTATGATATCTGTGCTGAGCACGAGAGGCAAAGATATAACCTAACCAAACTTAACATAACATAACCGAACGAAATCGAACCCAACCTAACGTGCCACGGACAGTATTGCTGGCCACCACGGGGTCAAGCAGAGCATGCAAGTGGAGAGTAGATCGTAGAAATCCACGGAATAGCTGTGCATAGCAGAAAAGTCGAATGTATCCAATCCTAACATAAGATATAGTTGCAAGACCACACGTTACCTAACTCAAATTAACCCGACGAGACCACCATTTCTGGCCTCCGCAGTGCCAAGCACAATATACTAGAGAACAGTAGAGCGAAGAAATCGACTGCATTGCAGTGAATAGCACAAAAGTCAAACATATCCGGACCATACATAACCTAACCCAGCCCAACCAAGCGTAACATAGCTCAGCCTAACCAGCCGAGACCAATATCGCTGGCCCCCTTAGAGCCACGCAGAGCATATTAGAGCACAGTAGAGCGCTGGAATCCACTGAATAGCAGTGTATAGCACAAAAGTCTAAACTGTCATCCCCTACCGTAACCTATCCTAACATGTCCGTCGTAACAGAGCTTTACCTTTCGAGCCACGGCCACTATTCCTGGCATCCCGAGTGTCGAGCAGAGTTTGCTAGAGCATCGTAGATCGCAGAAATCCACCGAACAACAGTGTGTACCACGTAAGTCAAAGATATTAAATCCATACCCAGGCTAACGTAACGAATCCGAAAGCAGCGTAACTCGACCGAACGATCCGAGACCGCAATTGCTGGTCTCCCCAGAGCCGAGCAGCTTACGGTAGAGCAATGAAGAGCGCTGAAATTGACCGAGTAGCTGCGTATAGGACAAAAGTCAAGGTTGTCTTATCCCAACGTAACCAAACGTAACATGAGCTGTCGTAACGTAACACAACTTGAAGTGCCACGAACGCTACTGCTGGATCACGAGAGCTAGGCAGAGCGTAGCGGAGCATTGTGAAACCACGAAATCGTCCGGAAAGCGGAGTATAGCACACAAGTCAATGCAAACCTAACCGAACCTAACCAAGCCTGGCCAAACCAAACGTATCATAACCAAACCTATCGGAACGCGAGCACCATTCCTGGCGTCCACAGAGGCAAGCAGGGCGTGATAGCGCAGAGAACAGCGCTGATGTCCACAGAATAGCAGTGTGCATCACAAAAGTCAATGAAATCCTAACCTAACACTACGTAGCCTAACCTAGCCAAACGTAATCTGACTCAAACTAACGTGCGGCGGCCACTATTGCTGGCCTCCCATAGCTGAGCAGAGTATGGCAGAGCTATGTAGACAGCAGAAATCCGCCGAATAAAAGTGCATAGCACAGAATTCAAAGCTACACTAACCGAACCCAACATAACATGACGAGAACAAGCGAAACCTATGTTAACCTAACGTGCCGAGACCACTATCGCTAGCCTCCCCGGAGACATGCAGTGCATATTAGAGCAGTGTAGGGCGCAGAAATGCCCCGAATAGCAGTGTGTAGCAAAAGAGGTAAAGATATCCTCTCCTAACATAACAAATCGTAACAAAACCGAAAGTTACCTAACTCAGCACAACGTGACGCAAGCGCTATTGCTGGCTTCCGCGGAGCCGAGCAGAACCTATGAGAGGAGAGCAGTGTGCATATATCCATATAATCGCAGTGTACAGCAGAAATGTCAAAGCCATCCAAACCTAACACAAGCTAACATAACCTATCGGAACGTAACCAACCTCAATATACCGTGCCACCACCACTATTGCTGGCCTCCTCTGATAAGAATAGAGGATATTAGAGCACTGTAGAGCGTAGAAACCCACCGAGTAGCAGTTTACAGCACAAAAGTCAAAGCTATGCTATCCTAACATAACAAAAATTAACGTAACCGAACGTAACATATCTCAACCTCACGTGACGTGACCTCTATTGCTGCGCACCCAAGAGCCAAGCAGGATGTACTATAGGACAGTACAGCGCAGAAATCCGCCGAACAGCGGTGTAGAGCGCAAAAGTCAAAGAAACCCTATACTAACCTGACCAAGCGTAACATAAGCAGACGTAAAGTAACCTTACCTGACGTGCCACGACCGCTATTGCTGGCTTCCAGACAGCTAAGCAGAGTATAGCAGAGCAGTGTAAGAAGCTGATATCGTCCGAATAGCACTGTATAGCACTAAAGTCAAAGCTGTTTTAATCAAACATAGCCAAACCTGGCATAACCAAGCGTAGCATAACTCGACCTAACGTGCCGAGAGCATTATTCCTAGCGTCCACAGAGACAAGCAATATAAGATTGGGCAATGAAGAGCGTAGAAGTCCACAGAATAGCAGCTTGTAGCACAAAAGTGGAAGCTATCCTGCCCTACCACATCGTAACCTAACATAACCAAGCGGAATATATCACACACTAACGTGCCGCGACCACTATTTGTGGCGTCCCGAGAGACGAGCAGAGTACAATAGAGCAATGTAGGGAGCATAAATCCACCGAAAAACTGCGTATAGCTCAAAAGCCTAAGCTATGCTGTCCTAACATAGCCTATCGTAACATAACCGAACACAACTTATATCAGACAAACATTCCGAGACGAATAGCGCTGTCCTCCCCATAGTCAGGCATAATATACTTGAGCTCAGTGGAGCGCAGTAATTCTACGCATTGCAGTGTATGGCATAAAAGTCTGAGCAATTCTATCCTAACCTAACTAAAGGTAACGTAAGCAAACGTAGCTAAACTCAAACCATCGTGCCGAGGCGACAACTGCCGGCCTCCCCAGGTCCAAGAGGCACATATTAGAGGAGAGCAGAGAGCAGAAATCCACCGAAAAGCAGTGTATAGCACAAACGTCCAAGCCATCCCCTCCTCACCTATCTAAAGATAGTGTAACGTATCGTAGCCTAACCTAACATAATGTGCGGTGACCACTATTGCCGGAAGCACCTGAGTCGAGCAGAATATGCCAGGGAACAGTAGATCGCACAGAGCTACCAAACAGCAGGGTATAGCACAAACGTCAAATATATCGCAACCTAACGCGGCCTAATCTAACCATACCAAACGTAGGCAAACAAAGCTTACCGAGCCGAGACCACGATTTATGGCGTCCCTAGTGACAAGCAGAGCATATTAGGGCGCAGTGTGCAACAGTGGTTCACTGGATAGCGGTATATAGCGCAAAAGTCAAAGATATCCTCTCCTACCCAAAACAAGCGTAACATAACAAAACGTAGCCTAAATGAAACGAACGTGCCGGGACCACAATTTCTGGCCTCCACAAAGCCAAGCAGAGCATACTTGATCACAGCAGAGCGCAAAAATCCACCGAATAGCAGTGTGTAACGCAAAAGTCAAATCTGTCGTGGACTATCCCAACCAAACGTAGCATAACCAATGGATGCCTAGACCAACCTAA
Organism: Eufriesea mexicana; assembly: GCF_001483705.2. Taxonomy (NCBI): domain Eukaryota; kingdom Metazoa; phylum Arthropoda; class Insecta; order Hymenoptera; family Apidae; genus Eufriesea; species Eufriesea mexicana. The sequence goes on from NW_016927812.1 coordinate 19,415, forward strand.
CATGACGAGATCATTACTACTGGCCTCCACAAAGACAAGCAAAATGCACTGGAGTACAGCAGTGCGCAGAAGCTCGCCGGAGAACAGTGTACAGTGCAAAACTCGAAGGTATCCTGACATAACCTCACATAAGCAGACCTAACCGCAAGCAGCATAGCTCAAAGTAACTCGCCGCGACCACTGCTGCAGGCTCCCCCAGGTCCAAGCAGAATACAGTAGAGAAGAGTAGAAGACAGAAATCCACCGTATAACTGTGTATAGCACGAAAGTCAGTGCTATCCTGACCAAACTTAGCCAAACCTAGCCTAACCAAACATAACCTAACTCAAAATAACGTGCCCCGACCGCTATTGCTCGCCTCCCCACGATCGAGCAGTGTATGGCAGGGCACTATGGAGCGCATGAATCCACCGAATGGCAGTGTAAAGCGCAAAAGTCCAAGAAATCCAAACCAAGCCTTCCTAACCTGCCCCAACGAAGCGTAGCAGAACTCAACCTAACACGCCGGGACCACTATTGCTGGCCTCTCCGGAGCCACGCAGAAAATATTAGGGCGCAGTACAGCGCACGAATCGGTGGATAGCTGTGTATAGCACACATGTCTAAACTATCCTATCCTATCCTCACCAAACGTAACACAACCAAACGTGGCGTAGCACGATCTGCCGTGCCGTGACCGCTACAGCTCGCCTCCCCACAGCCAAGCATAATATAGTAGAGCACAGCAGAGCGCAGAAGTCCACCGCATTGCAATGTATAGCACAAAAGTGGAACATATCCCGCCACAACCTAACCTTACCTTACCTACACAAGCGTAGCGTAACTCAACCTAACGTGCCGGGACCACTGTTACTGGCCTCCCCAGAGTTGAGCAGTGTGTAGAAGGGCAATGCAGAGCGCATGAACCCACGGAATAGCAGTGTATGGCACAAAGGTCAATGCTATCCTATCCTAACGGGACCAAGCGTAACATAGCCGAACGCAGCATTTCTCGGCCAAACGTGCCGAGGCCTATGCCGCTGACAGCCTCATAGCCAAGCAGGATATACTGGAGAGGAGTAGAGCGCATAAATCCGCCGTATAGCAGAGAATAGCACACAAGCCAAAGCCATTCTTACCAAACTTGGAGTAACTTGACATAACCGTACGCAACCCTTCACAGCCAATCGTGCCATTACCGCTATTGCTGGCGGCCCAAATACAAACAGATGCTAGTAGAGCAATGCACAGCGCAGACATCGACCTAGTAGCAGTGCATATTGGAAAAGTCAATGCTATCCTGACCAAAACTACCTGAACAGAGCCAAGCCAAACGCAACATATCTGAACCAAATGTACAACGAACATTATTTCTGGCCTCCCCAGAGACAAGCCGAACATATTAGAGCACAGTAGAGCGCAGGAATACATCGAATATCAGTGCATAGACAAAAGTCAAAGCTTTCCCAGCTTATCCCAGCATAACCTGACGCAACCGAACGTAGACAACCTCAACCTCACGTGCCGCAAACACCATGCTGTCCACCCCAGGGCTAGGCGGTACATACTAGAGGAGTGTAGTGAGCAGCAATCCATAGAATTGCAGTGTATAGCAGAAAAATTGAAGCTATCCATACCATACGCATTCCAACATAAACTAACCAAACGTAACCTAACTCAACCTAACATGCCGCGGCCACTATTTCTTGCCATCCGAGAGTCGAGCAGAGCATATTAGAGCAACGTAGAGCGCAAAAATCCGCCGCATTTCAGTGTACAGCGCAAAAGTCAAAGATATCCTGCCCTAACACAAACAAGCCTAAACAAACCGAACGTAACCTAACTCTAACTAACGCGACGAGACCACTGCTCATGGCCTCCCCATAGCAAAGCAGAATGTAGTAGTGCACAGCAGGTCGCAGAAATACACCGAATAACAACGAACAGCTGGAAAGTAGAAGCTGCACTAACCAAACGTAGCCTAACCTAACCTAACCAATCGTAACATAACTAAACCTAACGTGCCGCGGTCACTACTGCTCGTCTCCACAGATTGGAGCAGAGAATACTAGATCAATGTAGGGAGCAGAAATCCTTCAGATAGCAGTGTATAGCTAAAAGGTCAAAGAAACCCTAACCGAACCTTCTTAACCTAGCCTAACGAAACGTAACGTTACTCAACCCAACGTGCCGAGAGCACTATTGGCCATCCCAGAGCCAAGCAGAGCATATGATAACAACACATTAGAGCGCGGGATCCCACCGAATATCGGTGTACAGCACATAAGACAAAGTAGCATATCTAACCTAGACAAACGTAACAGAGTTAAACGAAACCTAAGGTAACCTAGCATGTCGATACCACTACTGCTGGCCTCCACAGAGACACGTAGAATGTGCTTGAGCACAGTAGCGCGCAGGTACCCGCGGCAGTGCAGTGACGAGCCAATGATCGAGGGTATCATAACTTAACCTCCCCTAACCTAACATAACCAGACATAACCTAACCCAACCAACCGTGCCGAAATCAATATTGATGGCTTTCCCAGAGCCACGCAGAATATACCAGAACGGGGTAGAGAGCAGGAATTCACGGACAGCAGTGTATAGCACACGAAAGTCAGAACTATCTTACCCTAACCCCACCAAACGTAACATAAATGAACGTAGTATATCTCGAAGTAACGTACCGAGACCACTATTTCTAGCCTCCCCAAAGCCGGACAGAGGGTACGAGAGCGCGGCAGAGGGCAGAAATCCACTGCATTTCGGTGTATAGCACAAAAGTCAAACATATGCCGACGCAGCTTGTCATACCCAACACACCTAATCGTAGTGCAGCTGAACACAAAGTGACGAGACCATTATTGCTGGCCTCCCAGATCCAGGCAGAGCATATTGGAGCACATTAGCGCGCAGAAGACCAACGAATAGCGATGAATAGCACAGAAGTCAAAGTAGCATCTCCAAACCTAGCAAAACCTTACATACCAAAACGTGACAAATCTCAACCACCTTGACGAGACCACTACTGATGGCCTGCACATAGGCAGGTAGAGTGTACTGGAGCACAGTAGAACGCGGAAATCAGCCGCATTGCAGTGTAAAGCACAAAATTCGAAGATAACCTAACATAACCTGTCCCAATCTAACCTAACGGAACGTAGCTTGTCTCAAAGTAACGCGCGGAGACCACCACTGCTGGCCTCCCCAGAGCCAAGCAGAGCGTATTTGAGCACTGTAAAGCGTGCAAGCTCTCCGAGTAGCAGTGAATACCACGAAAATCAATGCTATCTTCTCCTACCGTAGTCAGACGTAACATAACAAAGCGTAGGCTAAATAAACTAACCAGGCGGGACCCATGTTACTGGCCTCCCCGCAGTCGAGCAGAGTATAGTAGAGCAATGTAAAGCGTAGAAATGCGACGAATAGCAGTGCACAGCACAAGAGTCACAGCTACCCTACCCTAACCACTCAAAACGTAATATAATCAAACGCAGCCTGACATGACCTCACGTGCCGAGACCACTATTACTGGATTCCCCGGAGGCAAGAATAATGTACTAGAGCACAGCAGAACGCAGAAGGCCTCCATAGAGCAGCGAGTAGCACAAACGTCGAAGATATCCTAGCCTTACCTGACACAACCTAACCAAACCAAACGTAGCCTAACTCAGCCTATCGTGCCGAGACCGCTATTGCTGATATCCACAGAGCCAAGCAGAACATATTAGAGGCGAGTGGAGCACGGAATTCCATAGAATCGCAGTTCACAGCACAATCGTCGGAACCAACCTATCCTAACCTATCCAAACGTTATATATGCAAAAGCAATCTAACTATACCTGACGTGCCGAGAACACTATCGCTGGCCTCCCGAGATGCAAGTAGAATATACTAAAGCACAGAAGAGCCAGAAAGCCACCAATTAGCAGTGTATAGCAGAAAAATCAAGGATACCCTAGCCTAACCTGTCCTATCAGACCTGGCCGAACGTAGTATAACTAAACCTAACGAGCCGAGACATCCATTGCCGGCCTCAACAGAGCTAAGCACAGTATATTAGAGAACAGCAGAGCGCAGAAACCGCCGAATAGCAGTGTAGATCACAAGAGTCTGTACCATCTGAACCTAACATATCCCAACCTAGCCTAATCGAACGCAGCCTAACTAAACACAACGTGCTGCGATCACTCTTGCTGGCATCCCGAAAGCCACGAAGGGCTTATTAAAGCGCAGTAGAACGTAGAAATCGACGGCATTGCCGTGTATAGAACAAAAGTCTGAGGTATCCTGTCCAAACCTCTCCTATACGAACATAACTGAATGCAACATTAGCCAACCAAACGTGCCGGGACATCTGCTTCTGTCGTCCCCAGAGACAAGCCCAATATGGCAGAGCATAGTAAACCACAGACGTCAATAGGAAGACAGTGTTGAGCATGAACGTCGATGACACCTTAACCAAACTGAACCCACCCTGGCAAAGACAGGTGTAACATAACAGGACCAAACGTGCCGAGACCGCCATTGCTGTCATCCACAGGGCAACGCAAGTTGTACTAGAGCACACAAGAGCGCAGAAGTGCATTGCATTGCTGTGCATGGAACACCGGTCAAAGCTACCCTAAACAATCCTAACTGATCGCATCATAACCAAACGTACCATAACACAACCTAACTGGCCAAGACCACACTGTCTTGCATCCACAGAGACAAGCAGGACATATTCGGTTGGTGTAGAGCGCAGATATGCACTAAAAGTCGGTGTATAGCACGAAAGTCAAAGCTACCCTGACCAAACCTAACCAAGACTGACCTGCCCAAACGTAACAAGACAGAACACATCGTGCCGCGACGACAATGGCTGGTCTCCCGAGGGTCGAGCCGAGTATTGTAGTGTAATGTTGTGCGCAGGAATCCGTCGAATATCAATGTATAGCGCAAAAGCCAATGCTTCCCTGTCCTAATCAATCCAAGCGTAACAAAACCAAATCAACATATCTCGGCATGACATGCCGAGACCACCATTGCTGGCATGTCCAGAGACATGCAGAGCATATAGGAGCACGGTATAGCGCAGGATTCCACCGAGAAGCTGTGTGCAGCGGAAGAGACAAAGCTACCCTCTCTTCACCTAGCCAAACGAAACGTTACCGAACGTAACATAGTTCGACCTAACATGCGAAGGTTACAACTGCTGCAGTCCGCATAGCCAGGCAGGACATACTAGGGGAGAGTAGTGCGCACAAATCCATAAAATCGCAGTCCACAGCACAATAGTCAAAGCTACCCAATCCTAAGCTTGCCAAACGTATCATAACTGAAAGTAAACCTGACTAAGCCAAAGGAGCCGATATAACCTTTGCTTGCCTCCACAGAGCCAAGCCGATTATACTGGAGCACAGTGGATCGCAGAGGACCACCGCATTGCAGTGTGCAGCAGAATAGTCAGAGTTATAATTACTTAACCCTGACAAACCCACCCTTACCATGCGTAATATAACTCATCCTGAAGTACAGACACCATTATTCATGGCCACGACAGAGCAACGCAGAGCACGTTTGAACACAGTAGAGTGTAGAAGTCAGCGGCATTGCATTGTATAGCGCAAAACTCAGAGGCACCCTGAACAAACCTAGCCTAACTTAAGCAAACTTAACATAAACCAACCAAACGTGCCACGACCACTACTGCTGGCGTACCCAGAGACAAGCAGAATGTGATGGAACACAGTAGAGCACAGAAGTCCATGGAGGGTCAGTGTTGAACACATAAGTCAAAGCTGGCCTAAGCAAAGCCAACCAAACCTAGCCTATCCAAACGTAGTACACCAAGCGTGCCGAGAACGCTGTTGCCTGCCTCCCAGAGCCAAGCATAATATACCAGAACAGAGTGGAGCGCAGTAATCCACCGCGTTGCAATGTATTGCACAGGAGTCAAAGGTATCCTAACCTAACCTCTGCTAACCTATTCTAACCGAAAGTTGCCTAACTATACATGATGTGCCGCGAACACCATTTCTGGAAACCCAGGAGTCGTGCAGCGCATAGTAGAATAATATGGAGCACGGAATTGCACTGAACAGTAGTGTACAGCACAAAAGGCAAAGCCACCCTCTCCTAACCTTGCCAAACGTATCATAACCGAACGTAAAGTAATCCAAGCTTGGGAGCCACGACCACCATTTCTGGACTCAGGAGAGCCAAGCAGAGTATAGCGGAGCAATGTAGGGCGCAGAAATCAACAGAATCGCAGTGTATAGCTGAAAAGACAAAACTATTGGTACCAAACCTAACCAAACCAAACATAACCAAACGTAATATAACTCAGACTTACCTGACGCGTCATCAATTACTGGCGACGCCAGAAGCTGGCGAAGGGTGATAGCGCACAGTAGAACGCAGAGGTCCATAGAACAGCGGTGTGTAGCTTAAAAGTCGATGATATCATAACTTAACGCAACGTAACATAATATAACCGAACGTATTCTATCTGAAGCTGATGTGCTGCGACCACTCTTGCCGGCCTCCCGAGGCTCGGGCTGAGTACAGTAGGGCAATGTAGAGCGCAGAAATCCACCGAAGTGCGGTGTACAGCGCAAAAGTCTCAGCTACCATTTCCTAACGTAACCAAACGTAACACAACCAAACGCAACCTAACCGAGACTAACGTTGGTAGAACACTTTCGCTGACCTCCGCAGAGGCAAGCAGAATACACTAGAGCACAGTCGAGTGCAGAAAGCCACGAAAAAGAAGTGTATAGCAGAAAAGTCAAAGGATGCCCTAGCTTAACCTGTCCAAACATGACCTAATCAATCGTAGAATAACTAAACCTAACGAGCAGAGGCATCTATTGCTGGCCTACACAGACCCAAGCACTACATATTAGAGAACAGCAGAGCGCGAGAATCACCGAATAGCGGTGTAGAAGGCAAAAGTCAGTACCATCCTAACATAACCTCTCCTAACCAAGCCTAACCAAGCGTAATCTAACACAACGTAACGTGCCGAGGTCACTATTGCTGGCCTCACAAAGCCACGCTGAACATATTCGGGCACAACGGATCGTAGAAATCGACCGTGTCGAAGTGTATGGGGCAAAAGTCTGAGGTATCATGACCAAACCTAACCTAACGTAACCAAATACCATATGCACCATAACCTAGCCAAACGTGCCGCGACCACATCT
>NW_016927812.1:26738-28190 GCF_001483705.2 Eufriesea mexicana
CAGAGCAAAGCAGAATATACCAGAACACGGTAGAGGGCAGTAATCCACAGCATTGCGGTGCAATGCAAAAGACTCTAAGGTAACCTTACCTAACCTGTCCTAACCTAACCCAACCGAACGTAGACCAGCTAGACATAACGTGCGCGAACATTATTGCTGGTCACCCAGGAGTCGAGCACAGTATAGTAGAACAATGTAGAGCGTAGAAAACCACCGAAAAGCAGTGAATAGCACCAGAGTATAAGCTACCCTATCATAGCCTAACCAAACGTGCATAACCAAACGCAACATATCTCAGCCCAACGTGGCGAGAGCATTACTGCTGTCCTCCCAATAGCCAAGCAGAATATAATAGAGAAGAGTATATCGTAGGAATCCACCGAACAGAAGTGTATAGCACAAACGCCAGAGCCACACTAACCAAACTTAACCTACCCTAACCAAGCCAAGCGTATCATAACTCGACCAAATATGCCAATACCGCTATCGCTGGCTACCACAGGGAGAAGCAGGACACTTTAGAGTACAGCAGAGCGCTGAAATCAACCGTACAGCTGTGTATAGCACAAAAGTAAAAGTTGTCCTATCCTTACCTGATCAAACGTAACATAAATAATTCTGACCTGCCGAGACCACTATTGCTAGCCTGCCCAGAGCCACGGGTAATATACTAGAGCACAGCAGATCGCAGAAATTTACCGCATAGCAGTCTATAGCACAAAACTGGAAGATATTCAAAACCAACCTGTCCTAAGCCAACCTAAACCAACGTGGCCTAACTGAACATATGGTGCCGAGACTAATATTGCTGACATCCCCAGAGCCATGGAGAGCATATCAGACCTGTGTAGAGCGGATAAATCCGCCGAAAGGCGGTGCATGTAACAAAAGTCAAAGCTATACTCTCCTAACCTACCCAAACGTAAAACAACCAGAAGTATACAAACCTACCTAACGAGACGAAGCCACTATTGGTGGACTGCACAGGGGCAATCGCTGCGGAGCGCAGAAGTACACCGTATATGTTTGAACAGCTCAAAAGTTAAACCTATACTCACCAAACTTAGCGTAAGTCAACCTATCCAAACGTAACTTGACACACTTAACGTCCCGAGACTACCATTGCTGGCCTTCCCAAGTACAAGTCGAAAATATTACAGCACTGTATAGTGCAGAGGTCCAGCTGATAGGAAACTATGGCACTAAAGTAGAAGCTACACTCTTCTAACCTAACCAATCGTAATATAAACAAACGTAACCTAACCAAAACTAACGTTCCGCGAACGCTATTGCTGGCCTCCACAGGGGCAAGCAGTACACACTAGTTGAGGGTAGGACATAGATATCCATTGTATTGCAGGGAATATCAGAAGAGCCAATGTCACCAAAACCTAACCCAAAGGAACAGAACATAGCCAAACGCAGCATAACTTAACCTAACTTGAGGAGACC
>NW_016927813.1:0-217 GCF_001483705.2 Eufriesea mexicana
GCCTTCAATCCAATGGCAAGTACAGCCATCTACTTGCCTGAGAATGAGTCTTATCAGAATCTGGAAGCTGCCATAGCTTAGTGATTAGATCGCCGAACGCCATCAAGCTAATGGCAAGAACAGCCATCTACGTCCCAGAGGTTAGGCCTAATCGAAATCTATAACCTCCTACAGCTTGGTGAATAGATCGCCTTACGCCCTCAATCCGATGGCAAAT
>NW_016927814.1:0-955 GCF_001483705.2 Eufriesea mexicana
TGGATTGAAGGCGTTAGGCGATCTATTTACCATGCTATAGCAGGTTATAGATTTTGAATAGACATATCCTCTGGCAAGTAGAAGTCTGTACTTGCCATTGGATTGTTGGCGTTGGGCGACCTATTCACCAAGCTATAAAAGATAATATACTTTGAATAGACCTATTCTCTGGCAAGTGGGTGGACATACTTGCCATTGGATTGAAGGCGTTAGGCGATCTATTCACCAAGCTATAACAGATTATAGATCTGAATAGTCCTATTCTCTTGCAAGTAGATGGCTGTACTTGCCATTGGATTGAAGGCGTTAGGCGATCTATTCAGCATCCTAAAGATTTCGAATAGACCTATTCTCGGGGAAGTAGATGGCTGTACTTGCCATTGGATTGAAGGGGACAGGCGATCTATTTACCAAACTATAACAGGTTATAGATTTTGAATAGAACTATTCTCTGGCATGTAAATGGCTGTACTTGCCATTGTTTGAAGGCGTTAGGCGACCTATTCACCAAGCTAGAACAGAATGTATACTTTGAATAGTCCTATTCTATGGCTAGCAGAAGGCTGCACTTGCCATTGGATTGAAGGCGTTCGGCGATTTATTTACCATGCTATAGCAGGTTATAGATTTTGAATAGACCTATCCTCTGGCAAGTAGATGGCTGTTCTTGCCATTGGATTGAAGGCGTTAGGCTATCTAATCACCAAGCTATGACAGCTTATACTTTTTGAATAGACTTATTCTCTTACAAGTAGATGGCTGTTCTTGCCATTGGATTAAAGGCGTTAGGCGATCTACTCACCAAGCTATAGGAGGTTATATATTTTGAATAGACATATTTTCTGGCTAGTAGAAGTCTGTACTTGCCATTGGATTGATGGCGCTGTGCGATCTATTCAACAAGCTATAAAAGATAATATATTTTGAATAGACCTATTCTATGGCAAGCAGGTGG
>NW_016927815.1:0-565 GCF_001483705.2 Eufriesea mexicana
GGAAAGATTCTATTGGCGTGCTATTGCCATCGCAATGCTATAGAATCTGGCTGGAAAGTTCAGTTTTTTTGACAGCTTCGACTAATATCGTGGTGAGCTATCTTTCTTGCGTAAATAAGGAGGATAGATTCTATTGGCGTGCAGAAGGCATTGCAATGCTATAGACTCTTCCTGGAAAATTGAATTTTATTAACATTTTCGACTAATATCGCGGTGAGCTATCTTTCTTGCATAAATAAGGAGGAGAGATTCTATTGGCGTGCTATAGCCATTGCAATGGTCTGGAATCTGTCTGGAAAATGCCATTTTACTGACATTTACGACTAATATCGTAGTTAGCTGCCTTTCTTGCATAAATAAGGAGGGTAGATTCTATTGGCGTGCTATAGCAATTGCAAAATTGCAATGCCATAGAATCTGGGTAGAAAGTTCAATTTTATTGACAGCTTCGACTAATATCGTGGTGAGGTACCTTTTTTTGCATAAATAAGGACGGAAGATCCTATTGGCGTGCAATATCCTTTGTAATGCTATAGAATATGGTTGGAAAGTTCAATTTTATTGT
>NW_016927816.1:0-476 GCF_001483705.2 Eufriesea mexicana
ATCCATACATGCACCCATACATATATCCATCCATAGATTAATACATACACCCTTACATACATCCATTAATACATCTACACAAACATCCATACATACATCCATATATACATCCATGCATACGTCCATACATACACCTTTACATACATCCATACATACATCCATTCATACATCCATACAACCACTCTCAAATACATCCATAAATCCGTCCAACAATACAACCATTCATCCACACATACATCCAGACATACATACATGCATCCATACACACATCCATATATCCGCTCATACATCCATCCATACATCCATACATACGTCCATACATACACCCATACATACATTATTACATACTGCTTTAACTACATCCATACATACATTCATGCATACATCCGTCCCCCATACCTCAATCCATCCACACATCCCTCCATCCATACAGCCATTGATCCATACATCCATACATCCTAACATCCACCGACCAA
>NW_016927817.1:0-586 GCF_001483705.2 Eufriesea mexicana
CGCAGAAATCCTTCAAATCCCAGTGTATATCGGAAAGACAACGGAATATGAAACTAACCAAAACCAACAGAATATAGTCAAACATAGCCTAACTCTACCTAACCTGCAGAGACAGCTATTGCTGCCCTTCCAAGAGTCAGCATGACATACTAGAGCACCGTAGAGGGCAGAAGTCTACCGAGTAGCTGTGTACGGCACAGAAGCTGAAGCTACCATAACCAAACAGAGCATAGCTCTACCTAACCGAACCTAACCAGGCTCAATATAACGTTCCGCGACCACTATTGCTGGCATGTTCTGTGCGAAACTGAAAATACTGAAGCACAGTAGGGCGCGGAAATGCACCCAATAGCAGACTACAGCACTAAAGTCAAAGCTATCCTCTCCTAACGTAACTAATAGTAAAATAACTAAACGTAATATATCTCAACCTATCGTGCCGCGACCACTATTGCTGGCCATCCTAGAGCCAAGCAGAACACATTAGGGGAGAGTAAAACGCAGAAATCCGTGGAATCGCAGCGTATATCAGAATCGACAGAGCTACCCGTATCTAATACAAAGCAGCAGCACATAGCCGAACATA
>NW_016927818.1:0-5032 GCF_001483705.2 Eufriesea mexicana
AAGGGTAGGCCAGGTCAGGCCAGGTCAGGTCAGGTCAGGTCATGTCAGGTCATGTCACGTCTGGTAAGGTCAGGCCAGTCTAGATCATGTCTGGTCAGGTCAGTTCAGGTAAGGCCGGTTAGGCCAGATCAGGTCAGGTCAGGTCAGGTCAGGTCAGGTCAGATCAGTCCGGTCAGGTCAGGTGAGGTGAGGGCAGGTCAGGTCAGGTCAGGTCACGGCCGGTCAGGTCAGGTCAGGTCAGATGCTGTCAGTTCAGGTCAGGCCAGATCATATATGGTCAGGTCAGGTCAGCTCAGATCAGTCAGGACAGGTCAGGTCAGGTCAGGTCAGGTCAGGTCAGGTCATATCAGGTCAGCCCAGGTCAGGTCAGGTCTGGTTAGGTCAGTTCAGGTCAGGTCATGTCACGTAAGGTCAGGTCCGATAAGGTCAGGCCTGGCCAGATCCTGTCTGGTCAGGTCAGGTCAGTTCAGGTCAGTTCACGTCAGGCCAGGTCATGCAAGGTCAGGTCAAGTTAGCTTCAGGTCATGTCAAGTCAGGTCAGGTCAGTTCAGGTCACGACAGTTCAGATCAGGTCAGGTCAGGTCTGGTTAGGTCAGTTCAGACGTCAGGTCACGACAGGTCTGGTCAGGTCAGGTCAAATCAGTCTGGTCAGGTCAGGTCAGGTCACGTCAGGCGAGGTCTCCTCTGGAAAAGACAGGTCAGTTCAGTTCAGGTCAGGTGATGACAGGTCAGTTCAGGTCAGCTCAGGACAGATCAGTCATGACAGGTCAGGTCAAATCTGGTCAGGACAGGTCAGGTGATGTCAGGTCAGGCCAGGTCAGGCAAGGTCAGGCCAGATCATATATGGTCACAGGACAGGTCAGGGCAGGTCAGGTCAGGCTAGGGCAGGTCAGGTCAGGCTAGGGCAGGTCAGGTCAGGCTAGGGCAGGTCAGGTCAGGCTAGGGCAGGTCAGGTCAGGCTAGGGCAGGTCAGGTCAGGCTAGGGCAGGTCAGGTCAGGCTAGGGCAGGTCAGGTCAGGCTAGGGCAGGTCAGGTCAGGCTAGGGCAGGTCAGGTCAGGCTAGGGCAGGTCAGGTCAGGCTAGGGCAGGTCAGGTCAGGCTAGGGCAGGTCAGGTCAGGCTAGGGCAGGTCAGGTCAGGCTAGGGCAGGTCAGGTCAGGCTAGGGCAGGTCAGGTCAGGCTAGGGCAGGTCAGGTCAGGCTAGGGCAGGTCAGGTCAGGCTAGGGCAGGTCAGGTCAGGCTAGGGCAGGTCAGGTCAGGCTAGGGCAGGTCAGGTCAGGCTAGGGCAGGTCAGGTCAGGCTAGGGCAGGTCAGGTCAGGCTAGGGCAGGTCAGGTCAGGCTAGGGCAGGTCAGGTCAGGCTAGGGCAGGTCAGGTCAGGCTAGGGCAGGTCAGGTCAGGCTAGGGCAGGTCAGGTCAGGCTAGGGCAGGTCAGGTCAGGCTAGGGCAGGTCAGGTCAGGCTAGGGCAGGTCAGGTCAGGCTAGGGCAGGTCAGGTCAGGCTAGGGCAGGTCAGGTCAGGCTAGGGCAGGTCAGGTCAGGCTAGGGCAGGTCAGGTCAGGCTAGGGCAGGTCAGGTCAGGCTAGGGCAGGTCAGGTCAGGCTAGGGCAGGTCAGGTCAGGCTAGGGCAGGTCAGGTCAGGCTAGGGCAGGTCAGGTCAGGCTAGGGCAGGTCAGGTCAGGCTAGGGCAGGTCAGGTCAGGCTAGGGCAGGTCAGGTCAGGCTAGGGCAGGTCAGGTCAGGCTAGGGCAGGTCAGGTCAGGCTAGGGCAGGTCAGGTCAGGCTAGGGCAGGTCAGGTCAGGCTAGGGCAGGTCAGGTCAGGCTAGGGCAGGTCAGGTCAGGCTAGGGCAGGTCAGGTCAGGCTAGGGCAGGTCAGGTCAGGCTAGGGCAGGTCAGGTCAGGCTAGGGCAGGTCAGGTCAGGCTAGGGCAGGTCAGGTCAGGCTAGGGCAGGTCAGGTCAGGCTAGGGCAGGTCAGGTCAGGCTAGGGCAGGTCAGGTCAGGCTAGGGCAGGTCAGGTCAGGCTAGGGCAGGTCAGGTCAGGCTAGGGCAGGTCAGGTCAGGCTAGGGCAGGTCAGGTCAGGCTAGGGCAGGTCAGGTCAGGCTAGGGCAGGTCAGGTCAGGCTAGGGCAGGTCAGGTCAGGCTAGGGCAGGTCAGGTCAGGCTAGGGCAGGTCAGGTCAGGCTAGGGCAGGTCAGGTCAGGCTAGGGCAGGTCAGGTCAGGCTAGGGCAGGTCAGGTCAGGCTAGGGCAGGTCAGGTCAGGCTAGGGCAGGTCAGGTCAGGCTAGGGCAGGTCAGGTCAGGCTAGGGCAGGTCAGGTCAGGCTAGGGCAGGTCAGGTCAGGCTAGGGCAGGTCAGGTCAGGCTAGGGCAGGTCAGGTCAGGCTAGGGCAGGTCAGGTCAGGCTAGGGCAGGTCAGGTCAGGCTAGGGCAGGTCAGGTCAGGCTAGGGCAGGTCAGGTCAGGCTAGGGCAGGTCAGGTCAGGCTAGGGCAGGTCAGGTCAGGCTAGGGCAGGTCAGGTCAGGCTAGGGCAGGTCAGGTCAGGCTAGGGCAGGTCAGGTCAGGCTAGGGCAGGTCAGGTCAGGCTAGGGCAGGTCAGGTCAGGCTAGGGCAGGTCAGGTCAGGCTAGGGCAGGTCAGGTCAGGCTAGGGCAGGTCAGGTCAGGCTAGGGCAGGTCAGGTCAGGCTAGGGCAGGTCAGGTCAGGCTAGGGCAGGTCAGGTCAGGCTAGGGCAGGTCAGGTCAGGCTAGGGCAGGTCAGGTCAGGCTAGGGCAGGTCAGGTCAGGCTAGGGCAGGTCAGGTCAGGCTAGGGCAGGTCAGGTCAGGCTAGGGCAGGTCAGGTCAGGCTAGGGCAGGTCAGGTCAGGCTAGGGCAGGTCAGGTCAGGCTAGGGCAGGTCAGGTCAGGCTAGGGCAGGTCAGGTCAGGCTAGGGCAGGTCAGGTCAGGCTAGGGCAGGTCAGGTCAGGCTAGGGCAGGTCAGGTCAGGCTAGGGCAGGTCAGGTCAGGCTAGGGCAGGTCAGGTCAGGCTAGGGCAGGTCAGGTCAGGCTAGGGCAGGTCAGGTCAGGCTAGGGCAGGTCAGGTCAGGCTAGGGCAGGTCAGGTCAGGCTAGGGCAGGTCAGGTCAGGCTAGGGCAGGTCAGGTCAGGCTAGGGCAGGTCAGGTCAGGCTAGGGCAGGTCAGGTCAGGCTAGGGCAGGTCAGGTCAGGCTAGGGCAGGTCAGGTCAGGCTAGGGCAGGTCAGGTCAGGCTAGGGCAGGTCAGGTCAGGCTAGGGCAGGTCAGGTCAGGCTAGGGCAGGTCAGGTCAGGCTAGGGCAGGTCAGGTCAGGCTAGGGCAGGTCAGGTCAGGCTAGGGCAGGTCAGGTCAGGCTAGGGCAGGTCAGGTCAGGCTAGGGCAGGTCAGGTCAGGCTAGGGCAGGTCAGGTCAGGCTAGGGCAGGTCAGGTCAGGCTAGGGCAGGTCAGGTCAGGCTAGGGCAGGTCAGGTCAGGCTAGGGCAGGTCAGGTCAGGCTAGGGCAGGTCAGGTCAGGCTAGGGCAGGTCAGGTCAGGCTAGGGCAGGTCAGGTCAGGCTAGGGCAGGTCAGGTCAGGCTAGGGCAGGTCAGGTCAGGCTAGGGCAGGTCAGGTCAGGCTAGGGCAGGTCAGGTCAGGCTAGGGCAGGTCAGGTCAGGCTAGGGCAGGTCAGGTCAGGCTAGGGCAGGTCAGGTCAGGCTAGGGCAGGTCAGGTCAGGCTAGGGCAGGTCAGGTCAGGCTAGGGCAGGTCAGGTCAGGCTAGGGCAGGTCAGGTCAGGCTAGGGCAGGTCAGGTCAGGCTAGGGCAGGTCAGGTCAGGCTAGGGCAGGTCAGGTCAGGCTAGGGCAGGTCAGGTCAGGCTAGGGCAGGTCAGGTCAGGCTAGGGCAGGTCAGGTCAGGCTAGGGCAGGTCAGGTCAGGCTAGGGCAGGTCAGGTCAGGCTAGGGCAGGTCAGGTCAGGCTAGGGCAGGTCAGGTCAGGCTAGGGCAGGTCAGGTCAGGCTAGGGCAGGTCAGGTCAGGCTAGGGCAGGTCAGGTCAGGCTAGGGCAGGTCAGGTCAGGCTAGGGCAGGTCAGGTCAGGCTAGGGCAGGTCAGGTCAGGCTAGGGCAGGTCAGGTCAGGCTAGGGCAGGTCAGGTCAGGCTAGGGCAGGTCAGGTCAGGCTAGGGCAGGTCAGGTCAGGCTAGGGCAGGTCAGGTCAGGCTAGGGCAGGTCAGGTCAGGCTAGGGCAGGTCAGGTCAGGCTAGGGCAGGTCAGGTCAGGCTAGGGCAGGTCAGGTCAGGCTAGGGCAGGTCAGGTCAGGCTAGGGCAGGTCAGGTCAGGCTAGGGCAGGTCAGGTCAGGCTAGGGCAGGTCAGGTCAGGCTAGGGCAGGTCAGGTCAGGCTAGGGCAGGTCAGGTCAGGCTAGGGCAGGTCAGGTCAGGCTAGGGCAGGTCAGGTCAGGCTAGGGCAGGTCAGGTC
The DNA here is from genome assembly GCF_001483705.2 of Eufriesea mexicana. Taxonomy (NCBI): domain Eukaryota; kingdom Metazoa; phylum Arthropoda; class Insecta; order Hymenoptera; family Apidae; genus Eufriesea; species Eufriesea mexicana. The sequence continues at coordinate 4,457 of NW_016927818.1, forward strand.
AGGCTAGGGCAGGTCAGGTCAGGCTAGGGCAGGTCAGGTCAGGCTAGGGCAGGTCAGGTCAGGCTAGGGCAGGTCAGGTCAGGCTAGGGCAGGTCAGGTCAGGCTAGGGCAGGTCAGGTCAGGCTAGGGCAGGTCAGGTCAGGCTAGGGCAGGTCAGGTCAGGCTAGGGCAGGTCAGGTCAGGCTAGGGCAGGTCAGGTCAGGCTAGGGCAGGTCAGGTCAGGCTAGGGCAGGTCAGGTCAGGCTAGGGCAGGTCAGGTCAGGCTAGGGCAGGTCAGGTCAGGCTAGGGCAGGTCAGGTCAGGCTAGGGCAGGTCAGGTCAGGCTAGGGCAGGTCAGGTCAGGCTAGGGCAGGTCAGGTCAGGCTAGGGCAGGTCAGGTCAGGCTAGGGCAGGTCAGGTCAGGCTAGGGCAGGTCAGGTCAGGTCAGCTCAGGTCATGTCAGGTCAGGTCAGTGAGATGATGTCAGTTCTGGTCAGTTCAGTTCAGGACAAGTCAAGATAGGTCAGGACATGACAGGTCAGGTCAAATCTGGTCAGGACAGGTCAGGTGATGTCAGGTCAGGCCAGGTCAGGTCAG
>NW_016927819.1:0-578 GCF_001483705.2 Eufriesea mexicana
TAGCAGTGTATGACACGAATGCCAAAGCAACCCTGTCCTAACATATACCAACGTAGTATAACCAAACGTAGTCTAATTCGACCTGACGAGTTGAGACAACTCTTCCAGGACTCCTCGGGGTCGAGCAGTGCATAGTACAGCTATGCGGGGCGCATGAATCCACCGAATATCAATGTATAGCACAAAATTCATGGTTATCCTATCCTAACATAACCAAGCGTAACATAACCAAACGCAACATATTTCAACCTGACGAGCCTAGACCACTACTGCTGGCCTCTCCAGAGACCAGGAGAATAAGCTGGAGCACAGTAGCGCGCAGAAATCCGCCGTATTGTGTCGAAAAGCACAAGAGTCAAGTGTATCCTAAGCTAAACTGACCTAACCTGACCTAACCAAATGCGAGATAACCCAAACTAACGTGCCTAGACTTCTGTTGCTGTCCTCCGCATCGCAAAGCAGAACATATTATAGGAGAGTAGCGAGTAGAAGTCCATAGACTGGCAGTGTATAGCACAAAAGTCATAGCCATCCTAACCACACTTAGCATAACCTAACCTAGCCAGAAGTAACGTGAC
>NW_016927819.1:4650-5477 GCF_001483705.2 Eufriesea mexicana
CAAAGCAGAGCATATTAGAGGTCAGTAGAGCGCATAAATCCACCGAAGAGCAGTATGTGGCACAGAAGTCAGAAGTAACTTTTCCTAACCTAACCAATCGTAACAATATCAAACAACCAAACTCAACCTAACGTGCGGCCAACACTATTGCAGACCTGCCCAGGGCCAAGCAGAATATAGTAGAGCAAAGTAGAACGCAGAAAGCCTGAAAATAGCAATGTTCAGCACAAAAGTCAGAAATGTCCTGACCGAAACTCACCTATCCTAACATAACAAAACGTAGTCTATCTAAACCTAACGAGAAAAGTCCACCACTGCTGGCTTCCGCATCGCAAAATGGAACAAGTTAGAGGGGCTTGAGCGCAGAAGTCCATAGAATGGCAATGTATAGCAGAAAGATCAATGCTCTCCTAACCTGACCCAGACCAACCTACCCTACCCAAGCGTAATATATCTCAACCTAACGTGCCAAGACCACGATTGCTGCCCTCCACAGAGACAAGCAAAACATACTAGAGCACAGTAGAGTGCACAAATCAAACGAATTGCACAAAAGTGAAAAGTGCCATAACCAAGCTTAGCCTATCCTAACCAAACCGAACGTAACCTAACTCAATATAACTTGCCAAGACCACGATTTCTAGCCTTCTCAGTGCCAGGCTGAAGATACTAGAGCACTGTAGTGTGCTGAAATCCACCGAATAGCGATGTATAGCGCAAAAGCTGAAGCCATACCTTCGTAATGTAACAAACCGTAACATAGTCAAACGTAACATAAACAAACGCGAATTAAGCCAGACTATCGTGCCGAGAGCACTACTGCTGGC
>NW_016927820.1:0-346 GCF_001483705.2 Eufriesea mexicana
AATTTACATGGTCAGTGTACAAAGTAGTCCATCGGCTACATTACTGTGGTGAAGGGTGTACTCCATATCACGTTGTAGATAGCTAATTTCCCGAGGGGCAGCGGATCTGTATTTTGTCCTTCTGAAATTGTTACAGGAATTAAATCACCTGTGAACAGCTCATTGCGACAGTGCAATGTTGTTGGAAGTAACTAGTACCGTACTGTCAATTGGATATATCTCAAATAATAACCGTACTAGACACTGATTACTGCGGAATTACTTTGTAGGCTACATCATCAGTAAACAATGCTGTTCAACGGCTAGAGAACTGTGTTGATGGCTGTACTCAGTACTGTGTTGTCAA
>NW_016927821.1:0-616 GCF_001483705.2 Eufriesea mexicana
CTATCCCGAAGCAACCGAACACAACCAAACATAGCATATCTAAGCCTAACGTGCGGAGACCGCATTTTCTGCCCTCCAAAGAGCCAGGCAGGACATGCTAGAGCACGATAGAGGGCAGAAATCGACCGAATAGCATTGCACAGCACAAAAGTTAAAGCTATCCTGACCAAATCCTGACCAAGCATGACGTGCAAATTCCGCTATTGCTGACATTCCCAGAGACAAGCTGAGAATATTAGAGTACAGTACGGCGCTGAAGTCCTCGTAATAGCGGACGACAGCACTAAGTTCATAGCTATATCTCCAAACCTAACCAATCGTGACATAACCAAACGCTACATTACTGAACCTAACGTGCCGCGACCAGTATTGCTGTCCAACCCAGGGCCAACCAGAACACGTTAGTGGAGAGTAGAACGCAGGAATTCATAGAATCGCTGTACATAGCAAAAGAGCCAAAGGTACCCAAACCTAACGCAAACCAATAGAATATAGCCAAACATTGCCTTGATCCCACTAGCATGCCGAGACACCTACTGCCCCCACCCCCCTACCCCCAAGAGCCAAGCAGGGCATACCAGAGCACAGTAGAGAGCGGAAATCCACCGAATAGTAG
>NW_016927822.1:0-821 GCF_001483705.2 Eufriesea mexicana
CATCTTTCCATACATACATCCATCCATACATCCACCCATCCATACATCCACCCATCCATACATTCACACATCCATACATCCATCGAACCATAGATCCACCTTTCCATACATGCATCCATCCATACATCCACCCATCGAACCATACATCCATCCATCCATACAAGCAGCCATCCATAAACCCATCGATCCATACATCTATACACACACATACATCCATCCATACATTCATACATCCACACATTCATAAATCCATCCCTCCATACATCCATACAACCATACATACATCCATACATATATCCATACATACATCCATACATCCACCTATCCATACATCCATCCACTCATACATCCATCCATTCATCCATGCATACATTCATCCATACAAGCATCCATACATACATCCATTCTTCCGTCCATTCACCCATCCATTCGTCCACCCACACATCCATATGTCCATGCCTCCGTACATCCAAATATTCTTTCATCTATTCATCCATGCATACATACATACGAACGTCCATAACGCAAACACGGCCATACATTCATACACCCTTACGAACAAACGTCCATACATTAATACATCCATCCATCCATACATGCACCCTTTCATACCTCCATCCATCCATACATCCATCCATCCATACATCCATCCATCCATACATCCATCCATGCATATATCCATACATGCAGACAGCCATACATCCATACATCCATCCACCCGTACATCCATCCATCCATACATACATACAGATATACAACCATACATCCATACAACCGTATATCCATACATTCGTACATCCATACATTCGTACATCCATACA
>NW_016927823.1:0-251 GCF_001483705.2 Eufriesea mexicana
GACATTTTCGACTAATATCCTAGTGAGTTAAGTTTCTTGCATAAATAAGGAGGAAAGATTCTAATGGCGTGCTATAGGCTTTGCAATGCTATCGAATCTGGCTGGAAAATTCAATTTTATTGGCTTTTACGACTAATATGGTGGTGAGCTAACTTTCTTCCAAAAATCAGGAGGAAAGACACTGTTGGCATGATATAGGCATTGCAATCCTATAGAATCTTGCTGGAAAATTCAATCTTATAGTCATTTTC
>NW_016927824.1:0-1060 GCF_001483705.2 Eufriesea mexicana
CTTACTCAAGCTGTCGTCACGAGGACACCATAGCTGGCCAACCCAGAGACAAGCAGAATATACGAGAGAACAGTAGAGCGCAGAAATCTACTGAATAGCAGCGTATAACCCAGAAGTGAAAGCCATCCTAACCAAACGTAGCGTAACCTAGCATAACCAAACGTAACCTAACTCTACCAATAATGCCACGACACTTATTGCTGGCTTCGCAAGGGTCGAGCAGAGAATAGCAGAGCAATGAAGGGCACAGAAATCCTGCGAAGAGCAGTGTATAGCACAAAAGTCAAATATATCCTATCCTAACCTAATCAATTGTAACTAAACCAAACGTAGCCTGACACAACCTATCGTGCCGTAGCCACTATCGCTGGCATTCAAGGGTCGAACAGAGTGTTGTAGAGCACAGTAGAGCGCAGAAAGCCATCTAATAGCAATTTATAGCTCAAGAGGGAAAGATACCATTACCTAACCAGACCCAACCTAACCAAACCAAACATAGAATAACTAAACGTAACTAGCCGTGACCACTACTGCTGGCCACCACGGAGCGTAGCAGAAAATACTAGAGCACTGTATGGCGCAGAAATGCACCGAATAGCAGTGTATAGCGTAAAAGTCTATGCTATCGTGTCCTAACCAAGCCAAACGTGTCATGAACATACTTAACCTTATCCAACCTAACGCGCCGAGGGCAGTATTATTGGCATCCTAAGAGCAAACCAGAATACGCCAGTGCACAGCAGAGCACAGAAATCCACCGCAATGCAGTGTGTATCACAAAAGTCAAACGTATCCCGACCTAACTTGGCATAACCTTACATGCCCAAACGTAGTGTAACACAACACAACGTGACGAGACTGATATTGCTGCCCTGTCCAGTGCCAATCAGAGCATATTAGAGCACAATAGTGGGCAGAAGTCCACCCGATAGCAGCGAAATACACAAAAGATGAAGTAGCCCACCCTAACGTAGCCAAACGTAACATAGCCATGCGATACGTAACTCAAGCTAACTTGATGAGAATACTATTGCTGGACTCCATAGAGTCGGGCAGAATA
>NW_016927825.1:0-301 GCF_001483705.2 Eufriesea mexicana
ACTGTCTTGCATGTACAAGGAGCAAAGATACAATTCACATGCTATAGCCGTCGCAATGCTATACATTCATCCTGGGAAATTCAATTTTATTGACATTTTCGACTAATGTCGTGGTGAGCTATCTTCCTTGTATATATAAGGAGGAAAGAACCTATTGGCAAGCTATATCGACTGCAGTCCTGTAGAATCTGGATGTAAATTCAATTTTATTGCCTTTTTTGACTAATATCGTGGTGAACTAACTTTATTGCGTAAATAAGGAGGGTAGACTCTACTGGCGTGCTATAGCCATTCATTGCTA
>NW_016927826.1:0-873 GCF_001483705.2 Eufriesea mexicana
ATAGAATCTTTCATCCTTGTTTATACAAGAAAGCTCGAAAATGTCAACAAAATTGAACCTTCCGGCATGATTCTGTAGCATTGCAATGCATGTAGCACGCCAAAATTATCTTTCCTCCTTATTTATGCAAGATAGTTAGATCACCACGATATTAGTAGTAAATGTCAATAAAATTGAATTTGCCATACAGATTCTATAGCGTTGCAACGGCAATAGCACCCCAACAGAATCTTTCATCCTTAATAATGCCCGAAAGTTAGCACACCAGTATAGTAGACGAAAATGTTTACAAAATTGTATTTACAGCCTCATTCTATATCAATGCAATTTCTATAGCACCCAAAAAGGATCTTTCCTCCTTACTTATGCAAGGAAGGCATCTCACCAGGATATTTGTCGATAATGTGAATAAAATTGTATTTCCCTTCCAGATTCTATTGCTTTGTAATAGCAATAGCGCGCCAATAGAATCTTTCCTCCTCGTTTACGCAAAAATGGTAGCTCACAACAATATTAGTCCAAAATGTCCGTAAAATTGAATTTTCCAACCAGCTTCCAGAGCATTGTAGTGGCTACAGCACGCCAATGGAATCTTGACTCCATATTCATGAACGAAAGTCAGCTCACCGCGATATTAGTCGTAAATGTCTATAAAACTGAATTTTCCAGGAAGATTCTGTGGCATAGGAATGCCAATAGCTCGCCAATGGAATCTTTCATCCTTGTTTATACAAGAAAGCTCGAAAATGTCAAAAAACTTGAACTTTCCAGCCAATTCTATAGCACTGCGACGGCTATAGAACGCCAATGGAGTCTTGCATCCTTATTTATGCAATAAAGTTAGCTCACCACGATATTAGTCGTAAATGTCAA
>NW_016927827.1:0-10444 GCF_001483705.2 Eufriesea mexicana
CTGTTTGGCTCTAGGGAGGCCAGTAGTGGTGGTCACGGCACGTTAGGTTGAGCTATGCTACGAAAGGTCAGGTTATGTTGGTTTCTGTTTGGATTGGATAGCATCGACTTTTGTGCTACACACGGATATTCGGTGGACTTGTGAGCTCTACTGTGTCCTCGTGCGCCCAACTGTGGCCTCATGTGCTCTGATGTGCTATGGGGAAGCAAGAAAAATGAGGCCACAGCACTTTAGTTCGTGTTAGGTCGCGTTTGGCTAGGTTACGTTTGCTTGGGTTCGGTATGGGTTGCTCCGTCTTTTCTGTTATACCCGGCGCTCATATGGATTTCGGAGGTCGCGTCCTGTCTAATATGCTCTGCATGGGAATGGCGAAGCCATCTAGAGCGGGCCCGGCTCAGTAGGGTTAGTTATCCTACATTTGGCCAAATTGGATTAAGAAATGTTAGGTAATGATTCCTTTGACTTCTCTGCTATACGCTGCTATTTGGCGGCTTTCTGCACCCTACTTTTCTCCAGTATATTCTGCCCGTCTCTGTGGAAGCCAGCAACAGTGGTCTTGGCACGTTGGGTTAGGTTAGGTTAGGTTTGGTTAGGTTATGTTAGGTTACGAGGGGGTGGCTTCGACTTTCTGCCATACACTGCGATTCGGTGGATTTTTGCGCTCTTCAGCGCTCCAATTTGCTCTGCTTGTCACAGAGGAGGCGAGCAATAATTGTCTCGACACGTTAATTTCAGTTAAGCTCTGCTGGCTTGTGTTGCGTTTGGTTAGGGTAGGAGAGGGTAGCTCTGACTTTTGTGCTGCGCACCACTATCCGCTGGATTTCTGCGTTCTGCTGTACTGTAATTCGCTCTTCCCGGCACTGTGGGACCTGCAATATAGGTCCCGCCTCGTTAGGATTCGTTAGTCTATGTTCGATTATGTCAGGCTAGGCTAGGCAATGTTAGGGTGCCTTTGACATTTGTGCTATTCGCTGCTATTTGGTGGCTTTCTGCGCTCTACTGTGCTCTATTGTATTCCGTTTGGCTCTGGGGATTCCAGCAATATTTGGCTGGGCTCGATCGGTTATGTTAGGTTGCGTCTTCTTTATTACGTTTGGACAGGTTAGGACAGTGCAGCTTCGACTTTTGAGCTGTACAGTGCTATTCGCAGGATTTGTACGCTCCACGTTGCTCTACTATACTGTGGTCTACTCCGGGAATGCCAGCAATAGTGGTAAAGGCGCGACATGTTGAGTTAAGTTACGTTTAGTTGGGTTATGTTTGTGTGGGTTAGGTTTGGGTACCTATGACTTACATGGTATGCACTGCTGTTTTCCAGGCCTCTGCGCTCTACTGTGTTGTAGCATATTCTGTTTGGCACGGCGGAAAGCTGCAGTAGTGTTCTCTGCACGTTAGGTTGAGATAGATTACGTATGATTACGTAACGGTTGGTTAGGTTAGGATGGCATTGCTTAGACTTTTGTGCTATGCACCGATAGTCGGTGGATTTCTGCGCTCTATATTGCTGTAATATGTTCTGCTTGGCTCTGGGTGTCCAGCAATTGTATTCCCGGCACCCTATGTTAAGTAATGCTACGTACGGATTTGTCAGTTTAGGATATGTTAGGTCAGGGTATCATACACATTTGTGCTGTACACTGTTATTCGATGGATTTCTGCGGTTATCGTCGCCCTACTATACCTTAATCGACTCTGAGCAGGCCAGAAATGGCTGTCGCGGCACCATACGTTTTCTTAAATTACGCAGGGTTAGGTTAGGTTTGGTTAGGTTTGGTTAGGTTTGGTTATGATGGCTTTGACATATGTGCTATGCACTGCTATTCTATAATTCTCTGAGCTCACGTGAGGCCAGTAATGGTGGTCTCGGCGCGTTAGTTTTTGCTGGGATAAGTTTGGCTGGGTTGCGTTCGTCTGGGTTAGGCTTGGATAGCTCTGACATTCGTGGTACACACCGTTTTTCGATTGGTTTCTCCACTCTATTGTGTTCTTCTATATTCTGCTTGGCCCTGGGGTGTACAGCTATTGCGGTCGCGGCACATTGTATTGAGTTACGTTATGCTTGGCTATGCCCTCTTGGTTTGCGTCAGGTTCGGTTATCTTATACTTTTCTGATGTGCAATGCGATTCTATAGATCTCGGCGTCCCACCATCCGCATATATGTTCTGCTTGCCTTTGCGCAAGCCAGCAATCGTGGTCGCGGAACGTTAAGTTGTGTTAGGTTACGCTTGGTCATCACGCAATTGGCTGGGTTAGGAGGTGATAACTTTGACTTTTGTGCTGTACACTGCTATTCGGTGGATTCCAGGGCTCTACTGTACTGTAATATGCTCTGCTTGGCTCTGGGGAGGCCACCAACAGTGGTCGCGTCACGTAAGTTGGAGTCATGTTACGTTTGTTTATGCTATGTTTTATAGGTTAGGAGGGGGAAGGTATGAGTTTTGTATTATTCACTGCTATTCGTCGGATTTCTGTGCTCTACTGTGATCTAATATGCTCTGCATTGCTCTGGGGAGGCCAGAAATAGTGGCAGCGGTGCGTTAGTTTGAGTTAGGTTACGTTTGGTTAGGCTAGATTGGGATACGTTTGGTTATGGTGGTTATGGCCCTTGTGCTATACACTGCTATTCGATGGACTTCGGCTCTCTTCTGTGCTCTAATGTGCACTGCCTGACTCTGGTGGGGCCAGTAATGGTGGTGTCGGAACGTTAGTCTGAGTTACGCTACGTTCGGTTAGGTTACGTTATTTGCGGTCAGGCATGGGTAGCTTTGCTTCTCGTGCTACAAACTGTTGTTCGGTGGACTTCTGCGCTCCGCGGTGCTCCAGTATTTTCTGCTTGGCTCTGGGGAGGGCACCAATGGTGGTCTCGGCGTGTAAGGTTGAGATATATAACGTTTGGTTACGTTCCGTTTGGTCTGGTTAGGATAGGGTTGCTTTGACATTTATGCTATACATCGCTGCTCCGTCTACTTAAGCGCACTACATTGCTCTAATATGCTCTGCTTGGCTATGGGCATGCCAGTTATAGTATTCCCGGCACGTTATATTTTGTTATGCCACGTTCCGCTGTGTTATGTTAGGACATGTTAGGTAAGGTTATCTCCCACATTTGTGCTGTACACAGCAATGCGGTGTATTAATGCACTCTACTGTGATATACTATATTCTGCTTACCTCTGAGGAGGCAAGCAATAGTGGTGTCGGCACGTTAGGATTAGTTAGGTCACGCTTGGCTGCGTCAGGCTTGGTCAAGTTGTAATAGGATAGCTTTGACTTTTATGCTGTATACTGACGTACCGCTGACATCTGCACACGTCTGTGCTGTAGCATATTCTGCTTGGGTATGGGTAGGCCAGCAGTAGTGCTCTCGGCACATTGGGATGTGTCAAGTTGCGTTTGGTTATGTTACGTTTGGTAAGGTTAGGACAGGATAGCTTAGACTTTTGTGCTATACACAGCTCTTCAGTGGATATACGCGATCTACTGTGCTTTAATATGCTCCGCTTTGCACTGGGGAGGTCAGCAACTGCGGCCTCTGCACATTAAGCTGAGTTAGAGTACGTTTGGTTGCGCTATGTTAGTGTGGGTTAGGTTCGGACAGCTCTGACTTTCGTGGTATACACTGCAGTTCGGTGGATTTCTGCAGCCTGCTGTGCTCTGCCGTAATTTGCTCGACTCTGGGGTGGCCAGCAATAGTGGTATCGTCACGCTAGATGGAGGTTGATAACGATTGGGTATGTCACGTTTGGTTATGTTAGGAGAGGATATCTATGACTTTTATGCTGTATACCACTACTTGGAGAATTCCTGCGCTCTACGCTGCTCTAATGTGGTCTGTTTGCTCCGGGGAGACCAGCAATAGTATCCTCGGCACGTTATGCTCCGTTAGGCAACGTTCGGTTATGTTAGATTAGGACATATTAGGTCAGGGTATCATTGAACTTTGTGCTACATAGCCATGCGGAGGATACCTGCACGCTGCTCTGCTAAAGTATATTCGGCTTGTCTCTGTAGAGACAAGCAAAAATGGTTTCGGCGCGTTAGGTTGAGTTAGTCTACTTTCGGCTGTGTTACGTTTGGCCATGCTAGCGTAGGGTAGTTTCTACTATTGTGCAACGCACTGCGATTCTATGTACTTCTGCGCTCTACTCCACTCCAATATGTTCCCCTTGGCTCTGAGGGGCAGCAATAGAGGGTCTCATGTCGTTAGGAAGGGTTATGTTGCGTTGGATTGCGTTACGTTTGTCAAGGTCAGAATAGTACAGCATTGACATTTGTGCTATACACCGCTGTTGGGCGGATTTCTGCACTCTACTGTGCCCTAATATAACCATATCGTCTGTGGGAAGGGCAGTAATAGATGTCTCGTCACGTTAGATTTAGTTAGGGGACGTTAGGTTTGGTTTTGTTTGTCTAGCATAGGTTTGGATATTTCCGACTCATGTGGTGTACACTATAGTTCTGTGAATTTCTGCGGTGTACTGTGTTGTACTGTGTGCTGCTTGCCTCTGTGTAGGCCAGCAACAATGGTCTTGGGCCGTTACGTTAGGTTATGATGCGTTCCTTTATGTCACGTATGGATAGGGTAGGAGAGGGTAGAGTTGACTTTTGCGCTATAGACTGATATTCGGTGGATTTCTTCGCTCTACATTGCTCTACTGCGCTCTGCTCGGCTCCCACGAGGACGGAAGGCATTGCAATGGCACGTCAGGTTCAGTAAGTTTACGTTTGATTAGGAAGTGTTAGGGTAAGGTAGGTTACGATATTTCTGACTTTTGTGCTATACACTGATATTTGGTGGCTCTCTGCGCTCTACTGTGCTCTAGTACATTCTCCTTGGCTCTGGGGAGGCAAGCAATCGTGGCCTCGGCACCTCAGGTTAAGTTAAGCCTCGTTCTGTTGTGTTACGCATTGCTATTTTAGGATAGGGTAGCTACGACTCTCGCTCTACGCACTGTGATTCTATTGATTTCGGCGTTCTACTCCCCTCTGGAAAGTTCTACTTGGCTCTGGGGAGAGCAGGAATAGTGGGCTCCGCACGTTATGCTCGGTTATGTAATGTTTGGTTACGTTAAGTTTGGCATGGTTAGGCTATGGTAGCTATGACTTTCGCGCATTACACCGCTATACCGTTGATTTCTGCGCGCTACTGTGCACTAACATGTTCTGCTTGGCTCCGTGGGACCAACAATTGCGGCCTCGGCACGCTAGGTTGACTCAGGTTAGGTTTGGCTTGGCTATGTTAGGTTAGGTTTGGTTAGGGTAGCTGTGACTTTTGTGCTATACGCTGCTATTCGTTCGATACCTGCACTGTGCATTGCTGTAACAGATTCTGCATGTTTGCGGGGAGGCCAGCAGTAGTGGTCGTGGCACGTTTGTTTGGGTTGGGTTGCGGTCTGTCTGGTTATGGTAGGTAAAGTTTGGCTATGTTTTCTCTGAGGTTTGTGCTATACACTGCCATTCGGTGGATTCCTGCGCTCTACTGTGATGTACTATGCTCTGCTCGAAATTGTGGAGTCCAGCAATAGTGGTCTCGGCACGTTAGGCAGAGACGGGATACGTTTCGTTACTTTACGTTTGGCCTGGTTAGAATAGGACAGCTTTTACTTTCGTGTTATGCACTGCTATACGGTTGATTCCTGCGCTCTACTGTGCTCTAACGTGTTCTGCTTGGCACTGGGAATGGCAGCAATAGTGGCCTTGGCACGTTAGGTTGGGTTAGGTTACGTTTGGCTTGGCTAGGTTAGGCTTGGTTTGGCTATGGTGGCTGTGACTTTTGTGTTATACGCAGCTATTCGGTCGGTATATGCGCTCCGCGTTGCTCTACTAGCCTCTGCTTCACCGCAGGGAGGCCAGCAATAGTGGTCCTGCACGCTTGGTTGAGATGGGTTACGCTTTGCAAGGTTAGGTCCGGTTAAGTTTGGTTGGGGTGGCTTTGACTTTTGTGCTGCAAAATGCTATTTGCTCGATACGTGCCCTCTGCGGTGCTCTACTAGCTTCCGTTTGTCTCCGTGGAGGACAGCAATAGTGGTCGTGGCACGTCTGGTTGAGTTAGGATACGTTGGGTTAGACAAGGTTGGGTTATATTTAGTTAGGACGGCATTCACTATTGCGCTATGCACTGCTACACTTTGGCATTCTGCAATCTACTGTTCTCTAGTATATACTGCTTGACTCTCGTGAGGCCATATATTGCGGTCGTAGCACTTCAGATTGTGTTACGTTACGCCTGCATATGTTACGTTTGGCTGTGGTAGGAAAGGATTCCTTCTACTTTTCCGCTATTCGCTGATATTCTGCTGATATATGCGCTCTGCTGCGCTCTAATAGTATCTGCTTCGGCCTGGGGAGGCCAGCAATTTTGGCCTCGGCGCGCTAGGTAGAGTGGGGCTGCGTATGATTAGGACACGTTTGGTTAGGTTAGGATAGGCCAGCTTTTACTTTTGTGCTGAAATCCGCCATTCGGTGGATTCCTGTGCTCTACATTGCTCTAATATGCCCTGCATGGCTCTGGGGATGCCAGCAACACTAATTTTGGCACCTTATGTTGAGTTATGCTATGTTCCTTTATGTTTGGTTGGGACAGGTTGTGTTAGGGCACATTCCACCTTTGTGCTATACACTGCAATGCGGTCGATTACTGCGCTCTACTCTGCTGTTACTTGCTCCGCTGGGCGCGGAGCAAGCCAGTAATAGTGGCCTCGGCAGGTTAGGCTGTGTTATGCTTCGCTTGGTTAGGTTACGTATGGTTAGGTTAAGATAGGATATCGTTGACTTCTGTGCTATATACTGCTTTTCGGTGGTTTTCTGGGCTCTACTGTGCACAAATATTCGTTCTTTGGCGCTGTGGATGCTAGTAATGGTGGTCTCGACACGCTAACTAGAGTTAGGTTTCGTTTGGCTATGTTAGGTTATGTCAGGTCAGGTTATTATATCTCTGACTTTCGTGCTATACAATGCAATTCTATGGACCCCTGCGCTCTGTTCTCCCCTAATACGCCCTGCTGGGCGATGGGGGTCAAGCAATAGATGGCTAGGCACGGTATGTTGGGATTGGTTACGTTTGGTTAGGTTAGGTTGGGTCGGGTTATGTTAGGATATCTTGTACTTTTCTGCTTCACACTTCAATGCGGCGGATTTCTGCGCTTTACTGTGCTCCACTATATACTGCTTGTCTCTGGGGATGTCAGCAGTAGTGGTGTAGGCACGTTAGTATTGGTTATGTTACGTTCGGCTACCTACGTTTGGTTAGGTTAACACAGGGTAGCTTTGATCTTTCTACTGTACGCTTCTATTCGTTGTATTTGGGCGCGCTACGATGTTCCACTATACTCTGCTCGACTCTCGGGAGGCCAGCAATAGTGGATGTAGAACATTAGTTTTTATTAGGTTGCGATTGTTTATGTTATGTTAGACTAAGTTTGCTTTGGATAGCGCCTAATTTTGTGCAGTACACTGTTGTTCTGTTTCTTTGGCCGCTCTACAGGGCTCAACTATGTTCTGCTTTGCCATGAGGAGACTAGCAACTGTGATCGCTGCACGTTATGGTGAGTTAGGCTACATTTGGTTAGATTACGTTTGTTTCGGTTAAGTTTGTTCCGCTTTGACTTTTCTACTGTACTCTGCGATCATATGGATTTCTGTGCCCTACTCTTCCATAATACGTTCTGATTGGCTCTGTGGAGGCTAGCAAGGGTGATTGCGGCACGTTTGGTTGAGTACGGTTGGGTTCGGTTATGTTATACTTGGCTTGGCTAGGATAGGTTCGCCTTGACCTTTGTGCTGTAAACTGCGATTCTATGGATTTCTGCAGTCTACTCTCGTGTAATATGTTCCGCTTGGCTCTGCGGCGTTCAGCAATAGATGTCTCGGCATGTTAGGTTGACTCATGTTTCGTTCGTTTTGTTTGGTTAGGACAGGACATACTTGACTTTTGTGCCATACGATGCATTGTGGCGGACTACAGCACTCTACTGTGTTATAGTATATCCTGCTCGGCCCTGGGGAGGCCAGCAATAGTTGTCTCGACGCGTTAGCTTGTGTTATGTTACGTATGGCTATGTTACGTTTGTTCAAGTGAGCATATGATAGCATTGGGTTTTGTGCTGCACACTGCTATTGTGAGGATTTCTGCGCTCTACGTTGCACTAGTATGTCCTGCGCGAATCTGGGGATGCCAGCAGTAGTGGCAGTTTCATGATATGTTGAGTAATGCTGCGTTCGGTTAGTTTAGAAAGTGTTAGGTTTGTTCATGGTGGCTTTGACTTCTGGGCCACACAATGATATACGGTGGATTCCTGCTCTCTACTGCGCTGTAGTAGTTCCGCTTGTTCCTTGGGTGTCTAGCAATAGTGGCCTCGGCACGTTTTGATGGGAGGTGCTAAGTGTAGTTATGTTAGGCCAGGTAAGGCTAGGTTAAGATATCTTCGACTTTTGTGCTATTCACTGAGATACGGAGGATTTCTGCGAACTACAGTGCTCTATTATACTCTACTTGCAGCTGTGGAAGTCAGCAAAAATTGTCTCGTCATTCTATGTTTAGTTAGGTTACGTTTGGGTATGTTAGGCGTGGATATGTTAGGATATGCTACTTTCACTTTTGTGCCTTAAACTGCTAGTCGCTGGATTTCTGTGATCTACAGTGCTCTGCTAGATTCTGTTTGGCTACTGTGAGGCCTGCAGAAGTGGTTTCGGCACATGACATTGAAATATGCTACGTCTGGTTAGGTTAGGTATGGGCATGTTAGGTTCCGATATCCTTGACTTTTGTGCTGTACAATGCAAAGCGGTGGATTTATGCGCCCGTCTATCTCTATTGTATTCTGTATGGCTGTGTGGAGGGCCGCAAGAGCGGTCTCGGCGCGTTAGGTTGACCTATGCTTCGTTTTGTTGTGT
Organism: Eufriesea mexicana; assembly: GCF_001483705.2. Lineage (NCBI taxonomy): Eukaryota > Metazoa > Arthropoda > Insecta > Hymenoptera > Apidae > Eufriesea > Eufriesea mexicana. The sequence goes on from NW_016927827.1 coordinate 8,894, forward strand.
TACGTTCTGTTAGGTTGGGACAGCGTAGCATTGACTTTTGCGCTATACACCGCTATTCGGTGTGTTTCTTATATTGACTGAGCTCTAGTATATCCTGATTGGCACAGGCGAGGCCTGCAAGAAGCGTCTCGGCACTTTAGTTAGGGTTAGGTTACGTTTGGTTATGTTATGTAGAATTAACTTTGGATAGGGTAAATGTGACTTTCGTGCTACATACTGCTGTTCGGTGGACTTCTGCGGCCTACTGGTCTCTACTACATTCTGCTCCGCCCTGGGGATGCCAGCAACGGAAGCCGCGGCTCCATAGTTGAGTTAGGCTACATTTGGGTATGTTACGTTAGCCTGGTTTATGTTTGGTAAGCTTTGAGTCATGTGCCATACACTGATATTCGGCGGGCCTCTGCGCTCTACCGTGGTCTATTGTATTCTGCTTGGCACTGGGAATGACAGCAATAGTGTTCTCGGCATGTCAGGTTAGTTATGTTTCGTTTGAATGGGTCTGGTTAGGCTATGTTTGGTTAGGGAAGCCTTGATTTTCGCGCTGTACGCAGACTTTCGGCGGATTCCTGCCCTCCGCCGTGCTCTATTCTAATCCGCTGGACCCTGGGAAGGCCAGCAATAGCGGTCGCGACACGTCACGTTGAGTTTGGTTATGTTGGGCTAGGTTATATTAGTTTTGGTTCGCATTGGATGTCTTTGACTTTTCCGCCTTACACAGCGATTCTATGGATTCCTGCGCACTACTCTCCTGTAATATGTTCTGCTCGCCGTCGGGGAGGCCAGAAGAAGTGGCCACAGCGAGTTAGGTTGAGATACGACACGTTTGTCCATGGTAGCTTTGTTTGGGTTATTTTGGGGTATTTGTAGCTTTCGTGATATGCACTGCAATTCTATGGACCTCTGCGCTCTCTATTGCTTTACTATACTTTGCTCGTCTATGGGGAGGCCAGCAATAGTGGTCTAAGCCCGTCAGGTTGAGTTAGGCTGCGTTTGGTTTCGTTTTGTTAGTCCGGGTTAAGTTTGCTTAGATTAGGCATTCGTGCTATACACTGCGATTCGGCGGATTTCTACGCTGTGGTGCGCTCCAGTACGTCCTTCTTGCCTCTAGGGAAGCCAGTCTTAGTGGTCTCGGGACGTCAGGTTGACATATGCTACCTTTGGTTATGTTATGTTAGTTTGGATTAAGATTGGGTTGCTCTGACATTCGTGGTGTATGCTGCCGATCGGAGGAATTCCGCGCTATACTGGTCTCTAGTATGATCTGCTTGTCTCTTGGGAGGTCAGCAACAGTGTTCTCTGCACGTTAGTTTGTGACGGATAACGCTTGGCTCTGCCACGTTTGGCTAGGTTAGGATATGCTAGCTTTGACCTTTGTGCTATACACTGCGATTCTATGGATTTCTGCGTCCTGCAGTCCAATAATATGTTCTACTTGACTCGGAGGGTGACAGCAATCGGTGTCTCGGCACGTTAGGAGGATTTAGGTACCGTCTGGTTAGGCTAGGATATGATAGCTTTGACTTATGGGATATACACTGCTATACGATGAAC
>NW_016927828.1:0-4047 GCF_001483705.2 Eufriesea mexicana
TGGACGGGTTTATGTGTGTATGGACGTGTGGATATATGGATGTACACATGGATGGGTGTATGAGTGGGTAGATTTATGGATCGATGGATGTATGAAAGGGAGTATGTATGGATGTGTGGATGTACGAATGGATGTATGTATGGATGTTTGGTTGTATGGTTGGACGGATTTATGGATGATTGTATATCTGGAATTATGGATGTACGGATGTATGGATGTATGGATGTATATATTTATGGATGTATGTATGGATAGATGTGTGGATCGATGGATGTGTGGATGGGTGTTTATATTAATCGATGGATGTATGGTTCGATGGATGTATGGATGGTGGAATTATGGATGGATGGATGTATGGATGTATGGATGCATTGGTGTATGTATTGGTGTATGGACGGATGTATGAACGGACATGTGCATGGATGTGTGGGTGCGTGTATGGAAGGGCTTATGTCTGGATGCATGTATGGATGGATGTATGGATGGTTGTGTGTATTGATGTATGTATGGATGTATGAATGGATGTATGTATGGATGTGTGTATGGATGAATGTATGGATGTGTGCATGGATGTATGTATGCATGTTTGTATGGATGTAAGTATGGGTGTATGTGTGGATGTATTTATTGATATATGTATGAATGCCTGGATGGATGGATGGATGGATGTATGGATCGATAGATGTATGGATGGGTGGACGTATGGATCGATCGATGTATGGATGGGTGGATGTATGGATGGATGGATGTATGGAAGGATGGTTGTATGGATGGATGAATGTATGGACGGATGGCTGTGTCGATAGATGGATGTATGGATGGATATATGTATGGATGGACGGATCTACGTATGTATGTATGGATGTATGGATGTATATATGTAAGGATGTATGAATGGATGGATGTATCGTTAGATGGATTTATGGATGTGTGGATGGATGGATGGATGTATGGGTGCGTGTATGGAAGGGCGAATGTACGGATGTATGTGTGGGTGGATTTAAGGCTGCATGTATGGCTGTATGTGCGGATGTGTCTATGCATGTTTGTATGGGTGAGTGTATGGGTTTGTGTATGGATGCATGGATGTATGTATGGATGTATGTAAGAACGTATGTATGGATGTATGGATGCGTGTATGCGAGATCATATGTATGGGTGCATGTATGGATGGATGGACGGATGTATGAAAGGATGTATGTAAGTATACATCTATGGATGTATGTATGGGTGTGGGTATGGCTGTATGTATGGAAGTATGTATGGATGTATGTACGGATGTGTGAATGGGTGTATGTACGGATGTATGGATGTACGTGTGGATGTATGTATGATGTATGGCTGTTTGTTTGGACGGATTTATGGATGTATGGATGTGTGGAAGTATGGATGTACGTATGTATGGATGAATGGATGTCTATATGTATGGATGTATGTATGGATAGGTGTGTGGTTCGATGGATGTATGGATGGGTGCTTGTATGGATGGACGGATGTATGGTTCGATGGAAGTATGGATGGGTGGATGTATGGATGGGTGGATGTATGAATGGATTGAGAAATGGATGGACGTATGTACGGATGTATGGATGCATGGATCTATATATGCATGGATGTATGGATCTATGGATGTATGGGTGTATGGATGGATGGGTGTATGGATGGAAGTATGAATGGATGTGAGTGTGGATGTATGTATGGATGTATCCATGGATGTATGTATGGATAGATGAGTTTACGGGTGGATGGATTTATGGATGTATGGGTGTGTGGATTTATGGATGGATGGATGGATGGATGTATGGATGTATGGATATATGGATGTATGTATGGATGTCTGGATGTACGTATGTATGGTTGTACTGATGCATGGATGTATGGACGTGTGGGTGGATGAATGGATGGCTGGATGGACAGAAGAACGGGTGTATGTATGGATGTTTTTATGGATGAATGTATGGATGTATGCATGAATGTATGTACGGATGTTTGTTTGGATTTACGTAAGGGTGTATGTATGGATGTTTGTATTGATGTGTGTATGTATGTCTGGATGGATGGATGGACTGTTGGGTTGATGTATGGATGGTGGGACGGACTGTTGGGTTGATGTATGGATGGACGGATGTATGGATCGATCGATGTATGAATGGGTGGATGTATGGATGGATGGATGTATGGAACTATGGTTGTACGGATGGATGTATGGATGGACAGACGTGTGGATGGACTGATCTACGGATGATGTATGTATGGATGTATATATGTATGGATGTATGGATGGGTGGATGTTTGGTTAGATGGATTTATGGACGGGTGGATGGCTGGACGGATGTATGGATGCGTGTATGGAAGGGCGAATGTACGGATGTATCTATGGGTGGATGTATGGATGTGTGGATGTATGTATGGATGTATGTGTGGATGGATGGCTGTATGGATGTTTGGAAGTGTGGATGGATTGAGGTATGGGTGGACGGATGTACGTATGTATGGACGTATGGATGTGTATATGTATGGATGTATGGAAAGATGGAAGTATCGACGGATGGAAGTACGAATGATTGGATTTGTGGATATATGGATGGTGGATGTATGGATGTATGGATGGATGGATGTATGGCTGCATGGATGTATGGATGTATGGATGTATATATGTACGGATGTATGGATGAATGCGTGGAAGTGTTTGTTTTATGTATGTGTGGATGTATGTATGGATGTATGTATGTTCGAATTCATGGATGAACGGGTGTATGGATTTATGGATATATATATGTATGGATATATGGATGGGTGGAAGTGTGGATGAATTGAGGTACGGATGGACGAATGTACGGACTTAAGTATATATGGGTTTATATATGTATGGATATATAGATGGATGGATGTATCAAGCGATGGAGGTACAAATGGATGGTTTATGGATGTATGGACGTGTGGATGGATGGATGTATACAAGGATGGGTGTATGAATGGATAGATTTGTGGATCGATGGATGTTTGTATGGGTGAATGTATGGGTGGGCGGATGTGTGGATGGACGACTGAACGGATGTATGGATGCATGTGTAGATGTATTCATGGATGTATGCACTGATGTATGTATGGATGTATGTATGGATGAATGTATGCGTGTATGTATGGATCTGTGTATTGATGTGTGTATGGATGCACGGCAGGATGGACGGATTGGTGGATGGATGTATGGATGGAAGGATGTATGGATCGGTGGATGTATGGATCGGTGGATCTATGGGTGGGCAGATGTATGGATGGATGGATGGATGGATCGATGTATGTATGGATGGATGTATGTATGGATGGATTGAGATATGGATGGACGGATGTACGGATGTATGGATGTATGGATGTATGTATGTGTGTATGCATGGATGTATGGATGGATGGATGTATCGAAGGGTGGAAGTACGAATGGATGGATTTAAGTATACATAGATGTTGGATGCATGGATGTATGGATGGATGGATGGATGGATTTTTGTATGGTTGAATAGATGGATAGATGAATGGATTGTTGGATTGATGTATGGATGTCTGGATGGATGGATGGATGTATGGATGGACTGGGGTATGGATGCATGTATGTATGGATGAATGGTTGTATGGATGGATGGATGGATGTATGGATGGACTGCGGTATGGATGCATGTATGTATGGATGAATGGTTGTATGGAAGGCTGGATGTACGGATGGGTGGATGTATGGTTGTGTGGATGTATGGATGTATGGATGTATGGATGTATGTATGTATGGACGGATGGATGTATGGTTAGGTGGATTTATGGATGGGTGGATGGATGGATGGATGTATTGATGTTTGTATTGATGTATGTATGGATTTATGTATGGATGTATGTAAGAATGTATGTATGTATGTATGTATGGATGAATGTATGCGTGTATGTATGGATCTGTGTATAGATGTGTGTATGGATGCATGAAAGGATGGATGGATTGCTGGATGGATGTATGGATGGAAAGATGTATGGATCGATGGATGTATGGATGGGTGGATGTTTGGA
>NW_016927829.1:0-597 GCF_001483705.2 Eufriesea mexicana
TCTATAGCATTGCATCGGGTATCGCATGCCAATAGATACGTCCCCCCTTATTTATGCAACAAAATCAGCTCACCGCGATATTAGTCGAAAATGTCAACGAAATTAGATTTTCCAGTCAGGTTCTATAGAATTGCAATGGCTATAGCATGCCAATAGAATCTTTCTCCCATATTTATGCAACAAAATTAGCTCACCTCGATATTAGTTGAAAATGTCAGTAAAATTTAATTTTCCAGTCAAATTCTATAGTATTGCAAACGCTATAACATGCCAATAGAAACTTTCCCCCTTATTTATGCAACAAATTCAGCTCACCACGATATCAGTCGAAAATGTGAACGAAATTAAATTTTCCAGTCTGATTCTATAGTATTGCAAACGCTATAACATGCCAATAGAAACTTTCCCCCTTATTTATGCAACAAAATTAGCTCACCACGATATTAGTCGAAAGTGTCAATAAAATTGAATTTTCCATTCAGATTCTACAGCATTGCAACGGGTATCGCATGTCAATAGAAACTTCCCCCCTTGTTTATGCAACAAAATTAGCTCACCACGATATTAGTCGAAAGTGTCAACGGAATTAAATTTTCC
>NW_016927830.1:0-802 GCF_001483705.2 Eufriesea mexicana
CAGCAATACTGGTCTCTGCACCTTATGTATAGCCGGGCTACGATCGGTGCCGTTGTGTTAGGCAAAGTATATGTATGATATCTTTTACTCTTACGCTGTACACTGCTATTCGGTGGATTTCTGTGCTCTAGTGTGTTCTAGTATGGCCTGCTTCGCTCTTGGGATATCAGTATTAGCGGTCTCGGCGCGCTCGTTCGGGTAATGCTATGTTTGGTTATGTTCCGTTGGATTGAGAAAGGTTCGAGTAGTTTTGACTTTTCTGTTATACACTGCGTATTCATGTATTTCTGCGTTGCACTTTCCACTTATGTGTTCTGCTTGGCTGTGGGGAGGCCTGCAATGGCGGCCTAGGCTCGTTAGGTTGAGTCATGTTACGTTTGGTTATGTTGCGGTTGGCTGGGTCTGGAGAGGTCAGCTTTGACTTAAATGCCATTGCCTGCTGTTAGTTGGATTTAGGCGCCCTAGAGCGCCCTAATATTTTCAGCTTGGCTCTGGCAAGGCCAGAAAGAGTGGTCTCGGCACGTTACGACGTGTCAGGCTACATTCGGTTAGGTTGGGGTAGGCAAAGCTTTTTCAGGATCGTTTCTGCTTTTGTGCTGTACACTGCTGTTCTGCGGACTTCGGCGTTCTACTGTACTGCAGTATGTCCTGCTTGTCTCTGGGTATGGCAGCAATAGCGGCCTCGGCGCGTTAGATATCGTTAGGACATGTTTGGCTATGTGCTGTTTGCTAGATGTTGCGTTTGTTCGGGTTAGATATGGGTATCTTTGACTTTTCTGATATACACCGCAGTTGTATGGAC
>NW_016927831.1:0-310 GCF_001483705.2 Eufriesea mexicana
CATCCATACATAAATACATACTTCCATACATCCGTCCAACCATACATCCATCCACTCGTACAACCAATCAACCATACATCCATACACACATCAATACATAGACCCATCCATCCACACATCCATACAACCATACATCCATACATTCATACATCCATACATTCATACATCCATACATATGTTCACAAATGCATCTATACATACGACCTTCCATCCATCCATGCATCCGTTCTTCCAGCCATCCATTCACCAACTCTTCAGTTCATCCACCCACCCATTCATCCACCCGCACATCCATGCAGACATACATCTG
>NW_016927832.1:0-687 GCF_001483705.2 Eufriesea mexicana
TCAGGCCATGTCAGGTCAGTTCAAGACACGTCAGGTCAGATCAGGTCAGCCCAGATCATGTCATGTCTGGTCAGGTCAGATGATGTCAGTTCATGTCAGTTCAGGTCAGGCCAGGTCAGGCAAGGTCAGGTCAGGACAGGTCAGGTCAGATCAGTCCGGTCAGGTCAGGTCAGGTCAGGAGTCAGGTCAGGCCAGCCCAGATCAGGTCTGGTCAGGTCAGGTCGGTACAGGTCAGTTCACTTCGGATAAGATCATGTAATGTCAGGTCAGATCATGTCAGGTGAGTCCAGGCATGGTCGGGGCTGGTCAGGTCAGGTCACGTCAGGTCAGGTCCGGTCTCCTCTGGAAAAGTCAGGTCAGTTCAGTTCAGGTCCGGAGATGACAGGTCAGGCCAGGACAGGTCAGGTCAGCTCAGGCCAGATCAGTCAGGACAGGTCAGGTCAGGTCAGGTCATGTCAAGTCTGGTAAGGTGAAGCCCGGCCAGATCATGTCTGGTCATTTCAGTTCAGGTATGGCCGGTTAAAGTCAGGACAGTTCAGGTCGAGTCAGGTAATGTCAGGTCAGGTCAGGTCAGGTCAGGTCAAGTCAGGTCTGCTCAGGTCATGTCAGGTCAGGTCAGTGAGATGACGTCAGTTCAGGTCAGTTCAGCTCAGTCCAGGTGAAGATAGGTCAGGACATGTCAGGTCA
>NW_016927832.1:937-1232 GCF_001483705.2 Eufriesea mexicana
GTCAGGTCATGTCAAGTCTGGTAAGGTTAGGCAAGGTAAGATCATGTCCGGCCAGGTCAGTTCAGGTATGGCCGGTTAAAGTTAGGACAGGTCAGGTCGTGTCAGGTAATGTCAGGTCAGGTAAGGTCAGTTCAGGTCAGTTCAGGTCAGGCCAGGTCAGTCCAGGTCAGGTCAGATCAGATCATGTCATGTCAGGTCACAACATGTCAGGTCAGGCCAGGCATGGTCGGGGCTGGTCAGGTCAGGTCAAGACATGTCAGGTCAGATCAGGTCAGCCCAGATCATGTCAGGTCAG
>NW_016927833.1:0-1255 GCF_001483705.2 Eufriesea mexicana
TTGAGCACAGTAGACCGCAGAAATCCACCGAGTAGCAATGTATAGCGCAAAAGTCAAAGCTATACTTTCCTGACCTAAGCAAACATAAAGTAAGCGGACGTAACGCAACACAAACTGACTTGACCCGACAGCAATTGCTGGCCACACGAGAGCTATGCAGAGTATTGCAGGGCAATGTAGGACACTGAAAGATTCCGAATGGCAGTCTATAGCTCAAAAGTCAAATGTAGCCTATCCAAGCCCAAACAAGCATTACCTAACCAAGAGTAACATAACACAACCTAACGTGCCCAGAACACAATTCCTGGCGTTCTCAGAGACAGGCACATTGTGATAGCGCAGAAGAAGGCAGTAGTCCATATGATAGCAGTGAGTAGAACAAAAGTCAAAGCCATCCTAGCGTAAGGCAACGTAACCTAGCCCAACCAAACCTAACATAACCAGACGCAACCTGTGTCAGCCTAACTAGCAGACAGCACTACTTCTGGCCTCATCCTATCCAAGCAGAATATACCAGAGCACAGTAGAGCGTAGAATCCCACCGAATATCAGTGCATAGCACAAAGGTCAAGGCCACCATAACCAAACGTAGCCTGCCCTAATCAGGCAAAAAGTAACTTAACACGGCCAAGCGAGCCACCTCCGCTATTGCTGGCCTCGCAGAGCGAAGCAGAACACAATAGGGCACAGCAGAGTGCAGAAATCAACCATATAGCTGTGTATAGCTGAAAAGTCAAAGCTATCCTATCCTATCCTGTTCAAACGTAACGTAACCAAACGTAGCCTAACTCAACCTAACGGGCCGAGGCCACTGTTACTGGCCACCACAGAAACAAGCAGAACATACTCGAGCTCAGCAGAGCGTGGAAATACACCAAATAACAGTGTAAACCACGTAAGTCAAACTTATCCATACCTAACCCTAGCTAACATAACGTAACCAAACGTAGCCTAACTCAACCTAACGGGCCGAAACCACTGTTACTGGCCACCACAGAAACAAGCAGAACATACTCGAGCTCAGCAGAGCGTGGAAATACACCAAATAACAGTGTAAACCACGTAAGTCAAACTTATCCATACCTAACCCTAGCCAACATAACGTAACCAAACGTAGCCTAACTCAACCTAACGGGCCGAGGCCACTGTTACTGGCCACCCCAGGGACGAGCAGAGTATAGTAGAGAATAGCAGAGCGTAAAAATCCGGCGAATAGCGGTGCATAGCACAAAAGTCAATGCTATCCTATCCTAAT
>NW_016927834.1:0-864 GCF_001483705.2 Eufriesea mexicana
GACATTTTCGGCTAATATCGTGGTGAGATAACTTTCACGCCTATATAAGTAGGATAGATTCTATTGGCGTGCTATAGCCGTCGCAATGCTATAGAATAATGCTGGAAAGTTCAATTTTATTAACATTTTCGACTAATTTATTGTTGAGCTAACTTTCTTGAATAAATAAGGGGTACATATGCTTTCTGAGTGCTATAGCCGTCGCAATGCTATAGAATCTGGCTGGAAATTTCAATTTTGTTGACATTTTCGACTAGTATCGTGGTGAAATAGCTTCTTGCATAAGTAAGGAGGAAAGATCCTTTTGGAGTACTATTGAGATTGCAATGTCGTAGAATCTGGCAGGAAAATTCAATTCTATTGACATTTTTGACTGATATCGTGGAAAGCTAAATTTCTTGCATAAACAAGGTGGATAGAATCTATTGGCGTGCTATAGGCTATGCAAAGCAATAGAATCTGGCTGGAAAGTTCAATATTATTGACAGTTTCGACTACTATCGTGGTGAGCTACCTTTCTTGCCTAAATAAGCAGGGTAGATTCTATTGGCGTGCTATAGACATTGCAATGCAGTAGAATCAGGCTGGAAATTTCAATTTTATTGACATTTTCGACTAATATTCTGATGAGCTAACTTTCTAGCATAAACAAAGAGGAAAGATTATATTGGCAAGCTATAACCATTGCAATGCTATAGAATCTGGACCGAAAATTGAATTTCATTGACATTTTCGAATAATATTGTGGTGCGCTACCTTTCTTGCAGAAATAAGAACGAAAGATACCTTTGGCGTGCTATAACCATTGCAATGATATAGACAGTGCCGGGCAGATTCAATTTTATTGACAGTTTCGTCTAATAT
>NW_016927834.1:885-2947 GCF_001483705.2 Eufriesea mexicana
CATTTTCGACTAATATCGTGGTGAGATAACTTCCTTGCATAAGTAAGGAGGAAAGATCCTTTTGGAGTGCTATTGAGATTGCAATGTCGTAGAATCTGGCTGGAAAATTCAATTTTATTGACGTTTTTGATTAAAATCGTGGAAAGCTAACTTTCTTGCATATACAAGGTGGAAAGAAACTATTGGCGTGCTATAGCCATTGCAATGCTGCAGAATCTGGCTAAAAAATTCAATTTTATTGTCATTTTCGTCCATTATCGTGGTGAGCTACCTTTCCTGCATAAATAAGCACGGTAGATTCTACTGGCGTGCTGTACACATTGCAATGATATAGAGCGTGGTTGGGAAATTCAATTTTATTGACATTTTCGGCTAATATCGTGGTGAGATGACATTCTCGCATATATAAGTAGGGTATATCTTATTGGCGTGCTATAGGCATTGCAATGCATTAGAATCTTCCTGGAAAACTCAATTTTACTGACATTTTCGACTAATTTCGTGGTGAGCTAACTTCCTTGCACAGCTAAGGAGGAAAGATGAGTTCGGAGTGCTATAGCCATTGCAATGCTGCAGAATCTGGCTGGAAAATTCTATTTTATTGTCATTTTCGTCTATTATCGTGGTGAGTTTCCTTTCTTGCATAAATAAGCAGGGTAGATTCTATTAGCGTGCTGTAGACGTTGCAAGTTGCAATGATATAGAGTGTTGTAGGAAAATTCAATTTTATTGACATTTTCGGCTAATATAGTGGTGAGATAACATTCTCGTATATATAAGTAGGATATATTCTATTGGCGTGCCATTGGCATTCCAATGCAATAGAATCTTCCTGGAAAATTCAATTTTATTGACATTTTCAGCTAATTTCGTAGCGAGCTAACTACCTTGCAGAGGTAAGAAGGAGAGATTGTACTGGCGTGCTATAGGCATTGCAATGCTATAGAATCGTCCTGGAAAATTCAATTTTATTGTCATTTTCTATTAATATCGTGGTGAGCTAACTTCCTTCCCTAAGTAAGAGGGAAAGATACTTCTGTAGTGCTATAGCCATTGCAATGCAGTAGAATCTGGCTGGAGAACTCAATTTTATTGACATATCTGACTAATATCGTGGAGAGCTAACTTTCTTGCATAGATAAGGATGAAAGATCCTATTGGCTTGCTATAGCCTTCGCAATGCAATAGAATCTGGCTGGAAAAATCAATTTTAGTGACATTAGCGACTATTATCGTGGTGAGAGTTACCTTTCTTGCATAAATAAGGATGAATGACTCTATCGGCTTGCTGTAGCCTTCGCAATGCTATAGAATCAGGTTGGAAATTTCAATATTATTGACAGCTTCGACTATTATCGTGGTGAGCTACCTTTCTTGCCTAAATAAGCAGGGTAGATTCTATTGGCGCACTGTAGACATTGCAATGATATACATTGTGTTTGGACAATTCAATTTTATTGACATTTTCGGCTAATATCGTGGTGAGATAACTATCACGCACATATAAGTAGGATAGATTCTATTGGCGTGCTATAGCCTTCGCAATGCTATAGAATCTGGCTGGAAAATTCAATTTTACTGTCATTTTCGGCTAATATCGTGGTGAGCTACCTTTCTTGCATAAATAAGGGGGAAAGACTCCATTTGCGTGATATAGCCGCTCTAGTGCTGTTGAATCTGGCTGGAGAATTCAATTTTATTGACATCTTCCACTAATATTGTGGTGAGCTGCCCTTTGTGCATAAATAAGGAGGAAAGATTCTACTGGACAGCTATAGCCATTGCAATGATATAGAATGTGCTCGGCAGATACAATTTTATAGACATTTTCGACTAATATCGAGATGAGCTAACTTTCTTGCATAAATAAGGAGGAGAGATTCTACTGGCGTAATATAGACATTGCAATGCTATCGGATCGTCCGAGAAAATTCAATTTTATTGTCTTATTTTTCGACTATTATCGTGGTGAGATATCTTTCTTGCCTAAATGAGCATGGTAGATTCTATTGGCGTGCTATAGACATTGCAATGCTGTAGAACCTGGCTGGAAAGTTCTATT
>NW_016927835.1:0-1002 GCF_001483705.2 Eufriesea mexicana
GCTATAGAATCTGGCTGGAAAATTCAGTTTTATTGACATTTTCGACTAATACTGTGGTGAGCTGGCTTTCTAGCGTTAACAAGGAGGAAGAATACTATTGGCGTGCTATTGCGATTGCAATGCTATATAATATGGCTGGAAAATCAAATTTTAATAACATTTCCTTCTCATTTCTTGGTCAGCTAACTTTCTTGCCTAAATAAGGAAGGAAGAAATTACTGGCGACCTATAGCCATTGAAATGCTATAGAATCTGGCAGAAAAATCCAAATTTATTAACATTTTCTCCCAATATCGTGGTGAGCTAACTTTCTTGCACAAAGGAGGTGGGAAGATTCTACTGGCGTGCTATAGCCATTGCAATCCTATGGAATCTGCATGGGAAATTCAATTTTATACAAATATACGACTATTGTCGTGGTGAGCTAACTTTCATGCATAAATAAGTAGCAAAGATTCTATTTGCGTGCAATACCTGCTGCAGTGATATAGAATCAGGCTGGAAAGTATAATTTTATTGACATTTTCGACTGATATCGTGGTGAGCCAACTTCGTTGCATAGATGAGGAGGAAAGATTCTATTGGCGTACAGTAGCCATAGCAATGCCATAGAATCAGCTTGGAAAATGCAATTTTATTGACATTTTCAAATATTATGGTGGTGATCTATCTTTCTTGCATAAATAAGAAGGAAATTTTCTATTGGCGTGCTATCGCCATTGCAGTGCAATAGAATATGTCTGGAAAACAAAATTTTGTTGACATTTTCGCATAATATCGTGTTGAGCTAACTTTCTTGCATATCTAAGGAGGAAAGATTATATTGGCGTGCTATAGCCATTGCAATGCTATACAATCTGGCTGAAGGATTCTATTTTATTCACATTTTCGTCTAATGTCGCGGTGATCCAGCTTTCATGCATAAATAAGTAGGAAAGATTCTACTGGCCCGCCACCGCCGTTGCATTGCAATAGAATCTGGTTGGAAAAAACAATATTATT
>NW_016927836.1:0-1061 GCF_001483705.2 Eufriesea mexicana
ACCTGACCCAAACAAACGTGACACTACCAAACGTAACCTAACCAAAACCAATGTGCAGCGGCCACTTTTGCTGACAACCCAGAGCCAAGCAAGGCATATTGTAGCACAGTAAAGCGCAAAAATCCATCGAATATCGGTGTATACCACGAAAGTCATATTATTCCTGTCCTAACCTAACCAAACGGGACCTAACGCAACCTAACGTGCAGAGACCACTATTGCTGGCATCCGGAGAGCCAGGCAGAATATGCTAGAGCGCAGTAGAGCGTAGAAATCGACGGCAATGTAGTGGATAGCACAAGAGGCAAAGATGCCATGACCTAACCTCTCCTAACCTAAACTTACCAATCGTAACGTAACTAAATGTATCATGCCACGACCAGTACTGCTGGCATCCATATAGTCTAGGATAGCATATTAGAGGAGAGTAGGGAGCAGAAATCCATAGAATCGTAGTGTATAGCTGAAAGGTCGAAGCTATCCAAACTTAACATAACCAAACCTAACATAGCCAAACGGAGCCAATCTCTACCTAACGAGACCATAATTTCTGGACTCCCGAGAGCAAAGCAGAACATGTTATATCGCAGTAGAGCGCAGAATTCCGCCGAGTAACAGAGTACAGGTCAAGACTCGAAGATGCCTTAGCCTAGCCTAACCAAACGTGACATAACGAAACGTAACGTAAGTCCACCTAGCCGTTCTACACGACAGTTGCTGACCTCCCGGGAGCCAAGCAGAGTTGACTAGTGCGCGAAAGCACTGAAATCCGCGGCGTTCCAGTGCAAAGCACAAAAGTCAAAGATATCCTGACCTAACCTGACACAACCTAACCCAAACAAACGTAGCCTAACATAACCTAGCGTGCAACGACAACTATTGCTAGCCTCACCAGAGCCAAGCAGAGAATATTACAGAACAGCATAGCGCAGAAATCCACCGAATAGCAATATAGCACAAAAGTAAAAGCTTTCCTCTCCTACACTATCCACGCGTAACATAACCGAATGTAGCTCCACTTAAACTGAAGGGCCGCGAACACTATTATTGGCTTCACCAAT
>NW_016927837.1:0-214 GCF_001483705.2 Eufriesea mexicana
TTGCAATGATGTGGAATGTGCCTGGCAGTTACGATTTTATCGACATTTTCAACTAATATCGTGATGAACTATCTTTCTTGCGTAAATGAGGCGGAAAGATTCTATTTTCGTGCTATTGGCATTTCATTGCCAAAGAGTCTGGCTGGAAAAATCAATTTTATTGACATATTCGACAAGTATCGGGGTGAGATAACTTTCTTGCATAATCACGGAG
>NW_016927838.1:0-1007 GCF_001483705.2 Eufriesea mexicana
GGGTTAAGCTACGTTTGGTTACGTTAAGCTGCTTCGGGTTAGGTTTGGTTGTATTTGACTTTCTTGGTATACACTGTAATTCAGTGGATTCATGCGCTCTCCTGTGCTTTATTATATTCTGCTTGGATCTGAGGAGGCTAGCAATTGTGGTCTCGGCACGCTAGTTTGTGATAGGTTACGCTTTGCTTGGCTAGATTAGGATAGGTTTGGCTAGGTTAGCTTCGACCTCTGTGATGACCACAATTATTCGGTGGGTTTCTGAGCTCCACTGTGATCTAATATACCCTGCTTCGCTCTGGGAAATCCAGAAATTGACCGCGACGCGTTATGTTGAGCCCGGTTACGTTTGGTTAAGTTATGATTGATGGGTTACGTTTGTATGGCATTGACTTTCCTGCTATGAACTGCTGTTCTATGGATCTTCGCGCTTTACTCTCCCCTAATATATTCTGTTTGGCTCTGATGTGGGCAGCAATAGAGGTCTGGGCGCATTTGGTTGAGTTACGTTACGTCTGCTTATGATACGTTTGGAAACGTTTAGATAGGATAACTTTGACTTCTGTGTTGTACGTTGTTATTTGGTGGACTTCTGAGCTATACTCTCCTCTAATATGATCCGCTAGGCGATGGGAAAGCCGGCAATAGTGTTCTTGGAACCTTCGGCCGGATTACGATACGTATGCTTATGTTACGCTTGGTTAGGTTAGGAGAATATAACGTAGTCTTTTGTGCTACACACGGATATTCTGCGTATTCGTGCGCTCTACATTGCTCTACTATACACCGCTCGAATCCGGCGAGGCGAGCAATAGACGTCGTGGCACACCAAGTTATGTTATGTTTCGCTTGGTTACGTTACGAATGATAAGCGGAGGAGGGAATAGCTTTGACTTTTGTGCTATACACTGCTTTTCGGTGTGCTTCTCTGCCCTACTGTGCTCTAATATTTACAGCCTGGCAGTGAGGAGGCCAGCAATATTGTTCAAGGCACGATAGGATGAGCTATG
>NW_016927839.1:0-1679 GCF_001483705.2 Eufriesea mexicana
TTTTCCGATGAACACAGCGATTCCATGGATTTCTGCGTTCCACTCTCCACTAATGTGTTCTGCCTGGCTCTGTGGAGGAAAGCAATGGTGGTCGAGGTACGTTACGTTGAGGTATATTACGTTTGGTTATTCTACGATAGCTTAGGTCAAGAGAGGATAGCTTTAACTTTTCTGCGATAGTGTGCTACTAGGTGGATTTCTGCGCGCTACCATGCTCTAATATCTTCTGCTTGTCTCCGTGAAGGCCGGCAAGTGTGGTCTCGGCACGTTATGATGAGACATGTTACGTCCGGGTGTTCGGCGTTTGGCTAAGTTTGGTTGGAAAAGCTTCACCTTTTGTGCTGTGCACTGCTATTAAGAGAATTTTGCGCTGTGCTGTGCTGTAGTATGTCCTGCTTGGCTCTGAGGCGGGGCGCCAGCAATAGCGGCTTCGGCACTTTAGGTTGAGACAGGTTACGTCAGGGTGGTCTGTGTTCGGCTAAGTTTGGTTAAAATAGATTCACCTTTTGTGCTGTGCACTGCTATTCGTAGAAATTGTGCGCTCTGCTGTGCCGTAGCATTTCCTGCTTGGCTCTGTGGGGGGGGCATCAGAAACAGCGGTTTCGGCACGTTAGCTTGAGTTAGGTTATGTTTGGCGATATTCTGTTTGTCTGGATTGGGTCCTAGTAGTTTCGACTTTTCTGATATACACTGCGATTCTATGGATTTCTGCATTCTGCTCCCCACTAATGTGTTCTGCTTGGCACTGGGGTAGCCAGCAATTGTGGTCGCGGCACGATAGCTTGAGTTTTGCTACGTTCGGTTACGTTACGATTCGTTTGGTTGGGAGAAGGTAGGTTTGACTTTAATATCATTGCCTGCTATTAGGTGGATCTCTGCGTACTCCAGTCCTCTTATATTTTCAGCTCGGCTCTGGGAAGGACAGCAATAGTGGTCTCTGCACGTTACGTTTAGTCAAGTTACGTTCGGTTATGTTCGGTTATGCATAGTTTGGCTAGGATAGCATTAAGCATTGTGCTGTGCCCTGCTATTCGGAGGGTTTCTGCGCTCTCCTGTGCTGTAGTATTTCCTGCTTGACTCTGTGGAGCAGCTATTTCCGTCTCGGCACGTTAGGTTGAGTTAGGTTCAGTTTGCCAATGTTATGTTTGTTTGGGTTAGGATTCGATAGCTCCGCCATGCGTGGTATACACTGCTTTTCGTTAGATATCTGCGCTCTACTGAGCTCCAGTATGTTTCGCGCGGCACATGAGAGGCCAGCAATAGTGGCCTGTGCACGCTAGGTTGGATTCTGTTGCGCATGATTATGTTACGATTGCTTAGGTTGGGATATGATATTTCCGACTTTTGCGCTATACACTGCTATTCGTTGGATTACTGCGGTCTACATTGCTCTACTCTACTATACCCGGCCCTGGAATGGCCACGAATAGTGTTCGCGACACGATAGGCTGAGTTATGTTACGTTTGGTTAGGCTACGTTGGGTTAGGTTTGATTACGATGTCTTTGACTTTTGTACAATAAACTGATATTCGTTGGATTTCGGCGTTATACTCTGCTCTAGTATTTTCTGCTTGGCACTGGGGAGGCTAGAGGATGTGGTCCCGGCACATCAGGTTGTGGTAGGGTACGTATCGTTATGTTACCTTAGCTTTGGTTAAGTTTGGATAGCTTCGACTCT
>NW_016927840.1:0-6931 GCF_001483705.2 Eufriesea mexicana
ACTGCTGACCTCTCCTACCCTGACCAAACGTAGCATAACTGGACATGGCACATACGAAGCTAATGTGCCTGGACCACTATTGCTGGCATCCGCAGAGCCAAACAGAATATAATAGATAACAGTAGAGCGCAGAGGTCGGCCGCCACCCAGTGTAGTGCACAGAGGCTGAAGATATACGAACCTAACGCAGGCAAACCTAACCCAACCCAAGGTAACCTAACAAAGCCTAGTGAGCCGCGGATACTGTTTCTGACCTACACGGAGCAAAGAGCAACATATTAGGGCCCAGTATAGCGCCGAATTCCACCAAATCGCAGCGAATGCCACAAATGTCATAGATACCCCAACACTGCCTGACATAACCTGACGTAACCGAACGCAGAATAAATACACCTAACGAGACGAGGCCACTATTTCTGGCCGCCCAGTGCAAAGCAGAGCCCATTGGAGCACAGTAGATTGAAGGAACACACCGAAAATCCGTTTATAGCAGAAAAGTCATAGCCACCCTGTCCCAAACTAACCAACTGTTACAATACCGAACGTAACCGAACACAACCTAACGCACCGCCAACGTCATTGCAGTCCTCGCCAGAGCCAAGCAGAAAATGCTGGGCGACAGTGGAGCGCAGAAATCCATAGAATCGCGGTGTGTTGCAAAAAAGGCAAGGGCACCCTAACATAACCCAAACTAACATAACCTAACCTGACATGGCAAGACTCAACGTAACGTGAGGGGTCAACTATTGCTCGCCTCCACAGGGCCAAGCAGAATAGAGTAGAGCACAGTAGAGCTCAGGAATCCACCGAATAATAGTGTTTAGCACGAAAGACAAAGCTAAACTAACCAAACTTATCTTAACCTAACCTAACCAAATGTAAACTGACACAAACTGCCGTGCCCCGACCACTATTGCTGGCCTCCCGAGCGTAGCGAGGAGTAGAGTAGAGCAATGTAGATGCATAAATCCGCCGATTATCAGCGCATAGCGCAAAAGTCGAGGCCATCATAACCAAACCAGGCCCAACGATACCTAGCCAAACGTAGAGTAGGTTAACCTAACCTGCCGAGACCGCTATTGCTGGCCTCCCCACATCCAAGCAGATCATACAAGAGCACAGTGGAGCGCAGTGTCCACCGAATAGCGGTGCATAGCGTAAAGTTGAAGCTCCCCTTTCCAAACATATCCAAACATAACACAGCCAAACTTTGTCTATCTGAAACTAGCATGTCGAGACCACTCTTTCTGGCACCCACAGGGCCAAGCAGAACTTCCTAGAG
Organism: Eufriesea mexicana; assembly: GCF_001483705.2. Taxonomy (NCBI): domain Eukaryota; kingdom Metazoa; phylum Arthropoda; class Insecta; order Hymenoptera; family Apidae; genus Eufriesea; species Eufriesea mexicana. The sequence goes on from NW_016927840.1 coordinate 1,283, forward strand.
TACAGTAGAGCGCAGGATGCCGCCAAATAGCAGTGCATAGCACAAAAGTCAATGTTTCCCTATCCTAACGTAACAAAACGTAACATAACCAAGCGAAAGGTAATCGAACCTAACGTACCTAGAACACGATTGCTGGCCGCCCAGTGGCAAGCTGCAGCTACCCGAGCAGAGTAGAGCGCAGAACGTCTCCGAATAGCAGTGTATGTCACGAAAGTCAAAGTTAATCAATCTTAAACTGACGAAACGTAATCTAACCAAACGTTGCCTAACTCATGCTAACGTGCCGAGACCGCTATTGCTCATCTCCGCATCGCAAAGCAAAGCATATTAGAGCACAGTAGACTGCTGGAGTCCAGCGAATAGCAATGTAATGCACGAAAGTCCGATCAAGCCCCTCCAAACTTAACCAAACGTAACACAACCAAACGTAACCTAACCCAACCTAACGTGCGGGGACCACTGTTGCTGGCCTCCGCAGAGCCAAGCAGGGAATACTAGATAACAGCAGATCACAGAAATAGGCGCCGTTGCAGTGTAAGGCACAAGAGTTAGAGATAACCTAACCTAGCCTGTCTCAACCTAACCCAACCGAACGTAGTCTAACTCAGCATAAGTTGCCGAGACCACTATTCAGCTTGTGTCAAGCTGAACTTGTCAGACCACAGTGTAGCGTAGAGATCTGCCGAACAGCAGTGTTTATCTCAAAAGCCGGCGCTATCCTCTACTAACCTAACGAATCGTACGATATGCAAACGCAACATATAGCAACATAACTTGCAGAGACACTATTGCCGGCCTCCCGAGAGTCTAGCAGCGTAGACTAGAGCAGAGTACAGCGCATAAATTCACCGAATAACAGTCTTTTCCAGGAATGTCAAAGCTATCCAAACCTAACCAAACGAAGAAAACCTAACCAAACTTAACGTAACTCATCCTACCGTTCCGGGAACACTGTTGCTAACCTCCGCAGAATCAGGCAGTGCATGATGGAGAAGTGTAGAGAACAGAAGTCCATAGAACCGCTGTGTACAGCAGAAAGGACGAAGAAAGCCGAACCTAACCGAAGCTAACGTAACACAACCAAACGCCTGCTAACGCAACCTAGTGTGCCGAGAACACTATTACTGGTTTCCCCAGGGACAAGCAGAACGTACTAGAGCACAGCAGAGTGCAGAAGTCGACCGGACTCCTGTTTACAGCACAGAAGTCAAAGATATCCACACCTAACCCAGACAAGTCTAACACAACCAAACGTAACGTAAGCCAACCCAACTATCCGCGCCACAATTTCTGGCCTTCCCAGAGCAAAGCAGTGCATACACGATCACAGTAGTCCGCAAAAATCCAATGAATAGCAGTGCGTAGCGCAAACATCGAAGCTGTTCGAGCCTAACCTAACAGGCAGTAGCATAGCCACCGCGCAGAAGCCCACCGCATTACGGTGTACAGAACAGAAGTCAAAGGTATACTAACCGAACGCAAACAAACCGAACCCAACCGAACGTAACCTAACACAGCCTAACACGCCGCGGTCATAATTTCTGGCCTCCCCATAGCAAAGCAGTGCAAATTAGAGCACAGTAGAGCGCAGAAGTAGACAGAATAACAGAATATGCCAAGAAAGTCAAAGCTACAAAAACCTAATAAGGACAAACATAGCCTAACCAAACGTAGCTTATCTGAACCTAACCGAGACAACTACTTCTGGCGTCCTCAGAGCCGAGCAGAGCATGTAATAGTACCGTTGAGCGCACGAACCCGCCGCAATGCAACGTAAAGCACTAAAGTCAAAGATATACTAACCTAACCTGACCTAACCTAACGGGACCGAACGTAACATAACTCAATCTTTCGTGCCACGACCACTACTGCTGGCCTCCCGAAAGCCGAGCGGAGCATAGTAGAGCAATGATGAGCGCAGAAATCCACCGACTAGCAGTGTATGGTATAAAACTGTAAGCTATCCTATCCTAACGTAAACAAACGTAGCATTACCAAACGCAGCATAACTCAGACTAAAGTGCCGGTGCAAATACTGCAGGTCTCCCAATGGCCAAGCAGAATATATTAGAACACGGTGGAGAACAGAAGTCCACCGAATAGCAGTGCGAGACGCAAAAGTCAAAGGTAACCTGTCGTAACCAAACCAATCGTAACCCTACCAAGCGTAGCCGGACTGAACCTAACGTGCCGCCAACAATATTACTGATACCACCAGTGCCAAGCAGAACATATTAGAAGAGAGCAGGGCGCAGAAATTCACAGAGTCGCAGTGTACAGCAGAAAAGTCAGCGATATACAAACCTAATCCAATCAAACTTAACCTAACCTAACGTAGCAGAACTGAATATAACGTGCCGAGGCCACTGTCGCTGACTTCCCCAGGGAAAAGTTGAGTATACTAGAGCGCAGTAGAGCGCTGATAGCCACCAAATAGCTGTGTTTAGCACAGAATTCAAACGTGACCTATCCTATCCTGACCTAACCTAACCTAACCAAACGTAGAATAACTAAACCTAACGTGCCGAGACCACTATTACTGTCCTCCCCAGAGACGAGCAGAGCATAGAAAAGGAATGTTGAGTGCAGAAATGCTCCGAATAGTAGTGTATAACAAAGTAGTCGGCGTTATCCTATCCTAACCTATCCAAATGCGATATAACCATACGTAACATATCTTAAAATAACGTGCGGGGATCACGATTGCTGGCTTCCCCAGAGACAAGCTGAATATACTGGAGCACAGTGGGACGCAGAAAGCCACCAGATTTAATTGTATAGCACAAAAGTCAGAGATATTCTAAACTAACCTATCCTAACCAAACCTAACCGAGCGCAGAGTGACAGAACTTAACCTGCCGCAACCACTACTACTGGCCTTCCTGGAGACGAGCAGAGTATAGCAGACGACGCCAGAGCGCGGAGATCCGCCGCATAACAGTGTATACCACGAAAGCCAAATCCATCCAGACATAACCAAGGCAAACGTATCCCAACAAAACGTAGAATAACTGTACCTATCGTGCCTGAACCACTCTCTATCCACAAAGGCGAGCAGAGCATAGTAGAGCAATGTAGAGCGTATACATTCACCGAATATCAGTCTAAAGAACAAAACTCTTCTCTATCCTATCCTAAACAATCCGCGTGTAGTATAAAGGAATGAAGCATAACTTAACCTGTCATGCCGAGTCCACCGTTACTGGCCTCCCCAGAGACAAACAGTATGTACTGGTGCACAGTAGGGTGCAGAAAGCCACCAGATAGCAGCGTATAGCACGAAAGTCAATCAAATCATAACCTAACCAGTCCCAATAGTACCTAACAAAATGCAGTGTAATTACAGCCCATCGCCATGCATGGCACATTAGAGGAGACGATACCACCGATATCCATAGGATCGCAGGGTATAGCGGGAAAGTCAAAGCGACATATAACTGACCCAAACAAAGACAACCATGCCAAACGTGATCTGTCTAATATTGACGTGCTGCGACTTCTGCTCCTGGCTTCCGCAGAGGATATCAGAGCATGCAAGGTCACAGCAGAGCGCAGAAGTCCACCGAAATTCAGTGTGTAGCACAAAAGTCAAAGACACCCTCCACTAACATAAACAAACGTACCATAACCAAACGTTACATATATCAGCCTAACGTGCCGATACCTCTATTGGTGGCCTCCCCAGTGCCATGCAGAAGATACTGGAGGAGAGGGGGCGCAGGTGTCCATAGAATCGCAGTGTATAGCAGAAGAATCAAATCCATCCCGACCATACCCATTCTAACTTAAACTAACCAAACGTAACTTAAGTAAACCTAACGTGACTCGACCAATAGTACTGACCACCAGAGCCAAGCAGTATATATTCGGGCGCAGTAGATCGCTGATAACCATCGCACAGCTGCTAAAAGCGCAGAAGGCAAGAATATCCTAACACAACCTGACCTAACCTTACATAATCATACGTAGTCTAACTCAGCGTAACATGCCGAGACAACTACTGCTGGCGCTCTCGGAGCCAAGCTTAACAAATTAGAGCAAAGTAGCGCACAGAAATCCAGCGAAGAGCAGTCTATATCACAAAAGTCGAAGCTACCCTCTGCATATCTAACCAAACGTTACATACCCAAAAGTAACATAACACAACGGGAGTAGCCGCGACTGCAATTGCTGGCCCTCCAAGAGTCGGGTAGAGCATAGTAGTGCGCTGCAATCCACCGAATAACAGTGCATACCACGAAAGTAGACGCTATGCGAAGCTATCCCAAATTAACGTAACCCATCCAAACGTTGCCTAACTCAACCTATCGTGCAGCGACCGCTGTTGCTGGCCTCCACATAGTCGAGCGGACTTTAGTCGAGCACAGTAGAGCGCAGAAATCCACCGAATGACAGCCTATGCCAAGAAAGTCTGAGTCATCGAAACATATCACAACCATACCTAACATAATCAAACGTAATCTAGCTCAACCTAACGTGTCTCGACCATTATTTCTGGCCTCTAGAGGGACAATTAGAGCATATTAGAGCAGTGTAGAGCGCAGAAGTCCAGATAATCGCAGTGTATAGCAGAAAAGTCGATGTAATCCAAACCCAAACAATTCTATCATAGCATAACCAACCGTATCATATCTCAAACTGATGTCCCGAGACCACCATTACCGGCATCCCCACCGCCAAGGAGAATATACTGGATCACAGTATGGCGCATAAGTCCATCGCATTATAGAGTAAAGCACAAATGTCGTAGGTACCTTAACCTAACATGACCCAACCTAACTTGACCAAACGCAGCCTAGCACAAAATAACGAGCCGATACCAATATTGCTGGCCCTCCCATAGTCGAGCAGAGTATAGTAAAACTCAGTGGATGGCAGAAATCCACCGTATAGCAGTCTTTGCCCAGAAAATCAGATCTATCCATACCTAACGCAAGCAAACATATCCTAAACAAACGTGACAAAACTCAAGCTAACAAGACGATACCACAATTGCTGGCCTCCCAAGGGCCAAGCAGAGCATATTATATCACAGCAGAGCGCAGATATCTGCCACACTTCAGTGTAAAGCACAAAAGTCTAAGATATCTTAACTTAACCTGACCAAGCCTAACCTAACCAACCGCAGCCTAACTAAACATAAAGAGACTCCACCACCATTGTTGTCCTCCTCAGAGCCAAACAAAGCATATTAGAGCACAGTAGAGCGCAGAGGTTCACAGAATAGCGGCGTACGGCAAAAAAGTCGAAGCAACCACCACCTACCCTTTTTTTCACATGGGGGAAATCATCCAAAGATACGCGGCTACCTTAGGGGAGGGGGCTGGCTTTTGTGGGATTTTTCCACACTAAAACCGCCGCGATGGCCAGCCCTGCGCATTTCGGTGCACCCTGGACTTCGTGGCGACGCAATTGCCAGGACGCCCCTGCGACGTAACCGCAGTTCCATCCCGGTGCGACGGAAAATCGCACCCGAAACGATCATGTCCATGCGCGTGGGACGGGTCCATTACAGGCGCGCACACACACATACACACAACACGCATACCACCGCACCGTAACGCCCGCATACCCTGCGGACGCCGCGCAATCATCACGCGACGCCAGGCGCGCAGGCGACGGTCTCTCGAACTGACGGGCCCCCACACG
>NW_016927841.1:0-3680 GCF_001483705.2 Eufriesea mexicana
GTCTTAATTTAAAAAATTGATCTTTTAAATCAAATATAGTATTTAATGAAATTTTAATATGTTCAATAAGTAATTTAAATTTTAAAACACCTAATCTAGGAATTTATAATCTATGACCTGGTGTTTATTTGTAATAAATAAGGAAATGCTAATTTAACTAAAATAGTTATATGCAAATGTCGGAGAATTATATAAAAGAACAAAGATATTTCGGAACAAAACGATAAAAGTTCAAGTAGACACATGAAGAAAACTTTACATCTTAACCATTAAACCGCTTTGTTTCACATGCAATATATCAGTTTCATGATCCCTCTCTTTACTACTTTCTATCGTATGCTGCATCTCATTTTTACAATAATATTCCTTACAAAAGATCAATCTATACAATTTCGGTGTAAAAAAAATGTCCAACACAGGGCTACTTAGTTATGTTAAATTTTCCCATTTTAGTCAGGGATTTAAAACGGTGAATTATCACTTCCCTCAGTCTCAAAATCTTTGCAACCTAGCATCGGAAGATTTTATTGGAACCAAATGCTGCTTCTAATAAAGAGATCAATTGTCTGGTTTATCCGTAAAGGAAGAAACAGTACACCATATTATAGATAAAAATTTACAATTACGAAAACAACGAGAACTTATTAATGGCGTATCATACGTTTTTAATCAGTTATTTGGTACTCCCGACGTTGACAATGTACGTGTGATAGTCTGCAAGGACTCTATCTTCAGAAAATGACTTCTTATTAGAAACTTATAAACTCCTATCTCGCTGTCTCGGCCCATACCTAAAATCAAATATACAAAGGACGAACGAACAGCAGAATACAGCAATATCGAGTATTCGTTCAAACCATAAGAAACCTACATTTTTTCGATCTTCACTCGCAGTTAACTATATATTGCTACGTTAAATTATAATTACGCTACGTGTTGTAATGACCTATTGACACTATGGTTCAATAGCTACTAACATATTACGACCTTTCGTATTATCGGAACGATTCAACTCAGCTGAACGAGCAACCAAACTTAATATCTCATCGTCACCGAGAAGGATTGTTTTCATTTTCACCATCTTGCCCATGACACACTACTACCCTGACAGCATCAAGATCTTACTAAATAACGACATACAGATCCAGATTCTTTTAAAATCGCAGATACAAGTGATTTATAGTGTGATAAAAAATTTCAATAATTTCACAGCTTCACTGAAACCTAACAGAAATCGATTGAATAAAAACACCAAACTAATTGATTAACTGTCAAAGGATACCAATGAATACATGAATGCATTCAAATTATAAGCTGCCATTATGCAAGACATATCGACTCTATCCTTGTTTATCACCAAGTTATCAAATGAATATGACAAATGCATTGATCCCTTAAACCTAGGTAAGCAGTGTGTATTGTTACCTAAAATTGTAATTGATGAACTACCGAAATATGAAGAACGTCACGATTTACACATTCCATTAGATTATTCGTCGATCGATCAGCGACGTAGTAATTTTTCCATTCCACTAGTCAATAAAAATATATTTAGTTATTACGAATTAATTCTTTTTCCCACGCAGCACAATACCAGAAGTATATTCACCTGCATTGATATGCCTTCCGTATATATAGCGATTTTTTAAAGCTACAGGCAGATTTTTGTACGAGCTCGTAATGTAAACTTCAAAGAAAACATCTCTTCAGCAGATTTTCATGAAACGGTGTACATTTCTGCTTCCAGGAAGCCGACAGTATCGGCAAATTGTCAATCGCTTTCCTCGTTTCTTGTCCTGAAAGAAGCGAATGAATCAATTGGCACTCGAATTGAACAAAGTATATTTACAATTCCTAATGTAATATTTGGTGTATTAAAATCAAAAAATTAACTGAGGGTTCATTGAATATATATAGTAAGAGAGAGCATTTCTTCTATACGTAGCAGAAAATGCAGTACTGTCGTTTGATTCATGGACAGAATACGACCATGACATAACGAAGAGCATAACTGCAGAAAGTAACAGATCCTTTACAATCTCTGGATGTATACGGATTTGGAATATGAAACATTTTTGCAAGGAAAATTGTCACTATTAATTTATATGCACGAAGTAACATCCTTAAACTGCATAATTCGCTATTGTTAAACTAACTTCGATTAATATCGAGTAGCGTTATTTAACTCTGACAAATACGTTTTTGAATTCTATACAATTTTATTGGTAATTAGACAAATAAGCACATGTATACACGCTCTTGTCCTTGGTTCAAAGATAACTGACGAAGAAAATAAGCCAAACGGTAAGAATCGCCTGTAAATAAATTTAAGAAAGGAAAGGTTAGAAGTATTTAAATTCTAAAGACACTGATGATTTACGACAACAATGGCGTTAATAAAAGTGAGCAGGTAAAGTACATGTAGCCGGATAAAGAGAGAGAGGATACAAGAAAAAAGATTTAGACAAGGGAGAAACAAAACATATATGTTCTGGATTTTGCTCCAGCAAATATGATTAACCCTTTGCACTCGAGAGGCGCCCTTCAGTCGCCATTTGATAAAATTTCGAAGCTCGCTATTATTTACAACAATAAAACAGTGTGTAAGGTATCGAAGTCAAGTAATTCTGCGTGTTAATTATTATACGATTTTTAATTTACTGCCCAAAAAATATCATCAGTCTTATAGCAGAAAATTTTTCAACTCGTACCCTTCTTTAGCCAAAAAATCGTCGAGCGTAAAGGGTTAAAATTTGATTCCGTTAGGATATGAAACAAACAATACTGTTGCAAATTTGATTTACTTTTCTATTAATTTAAATTGTAATATCACATTTTAAAGAAAGATTTTTAGTAACGCACACAAACGCGCGTCGGCATTTTTATTTTAACAAATTTCATTAAAATTATAGTGGACATTATATGTTTGGTATTGCCACCTTTCCAAAAAGAAAACATTGATATGTTTCGAAATATAAATATAATTTGTAACGTGCATTTCTTATAATATATTAATTATGCTAGATAAAGAAATATCTTAAACTAATAAATTATTTTGGTGGAATGTAATATTATTATTTGTAATACGTTATGAACCATCCCTAGTTGGTTGTGAATAACTCTAAGCGTTGATGAGGTGTACGTTTGTAAATGAACGCGTGACGTCCGCAGATGCACTTACCTCATTTGTGTATATATGTGTATATATAAACCGTGTCATGAGATCATTTAAAACAATAACAATCCCTATAGTAACGTATAGACTTCAAAGGTAAGATGATGGTTTCCTGAAAATAAAACAGATTATTTTATCTCTTAAAATTAAAAACCCAATACAAAATTACAATGTCGTTAATATAACTTTACTGTCACTAATATAACTTACTGATCTGAGGTATGCTTACCGGGTACGGTACCACGGATGCACGGGTACCCGCTCATGAAGTCTAAATTTCGCCTTTAGACCCACGTTGCACGTCAACGTCTGGACGGGGACCACGGATTCGAATCGCATGAGCCTGCGTCGCGTTTACAACAGAATTTGACGGCTGAGCCGATACTCACGAGGTCGCCGGAGGTATTGGACGGCGTTGGTACCTCTGAGTCGGCGATACTGTTTCGGAGAGGTTGGACTGTACCTCTTGAAGTCCGGATTGGTTGGTGGATGATTTGCCGGAGGT
>NW_016927842.1:0-546 GCF_001483705.2 Eufriesea mexicana
GATTGATGGATAGGTGGACGGATGTATGGATGGATAGGTTTATGGATCGATGGACGTATGGGTGGATTGTTGTATGGAAGGGTGGATGTATGGATGGATGGATGTATGGATGTATATATGGATGTATGCATGGATGTATGTATGGATGTTTGTATGGATGTATGTATGTACGTATGGATGTATGTAAGGGCGTATGTATGGATGTATATATGGATGAATGTATGGCTGGATGTGTGGATATATGTATTGTTGTATGAATGGATGGACGGATTGGTGGGTGGTTGTATGGATGGATGGATGTATGGGGCGATCGATGTATGGATGGGTGGGCGTATGGATGGATGGATGTATGGATGGATGGCAGTATAGGTATCGATAGATGTGTGTATGGATGGGTAGAGGTATGGATGGGCGTATCTACGGATGTATGGATTTATGAATGTAAATATGTATGGATGTATGGATGGATGGTTGTGTGGTTAGGTGGATTTATGGACGGGTGGATGGATGGATGTATGTATGGATGAATGTATGTATGTATGTATG
>NW_016927843.1:0-660 GCF_001483705.2 Eufriesea mexicana
ATTTCTGCGCTCTACATTCCTCCAATATGTTCTGCTTCGCTCTGGGGAGGCCAGCAGTAGTAGCCTGGCCACCTTATGCTAAGTTAGGGTACGTTCGGCTGTGTTAGGTTAGGACAGGGTTGGGTAGGGTGTCCTCCACTTTTGTGCTGTACACTGCAACGCGATGCATTAGTGTGCTGTACTGTGCTCTAGTATACTCTGCTTGGCCCTTGGGGGGCAAGAAACAATGGTACCGGCACGTTAGGTTGAGTTAAGCTACGTTCGGTTATGTCAAGTACGGTTATCTCAAGTTTGGTCACGTTGGGAGAGGGTAGCAGTAACGTCTGCGCAACACATTGCTAGTTGGTCGACACCTGCGCTCTGGTAGTGATTGTGGTAGGTTTGGCTGAGCTAGGTTACGTTTGGTAGTGTTACGATTGGTTAGCTTATGAGAGAATAGCTTTGACTTTTGCGCTGGACACCAATACTCGTTGGTTTTCTACGCTCTGCATTGCTCTACTACAGTCTGCTCGACTATGGGGTGGCCAGAAAGTGTGTTCTCGGCGCGATAGTTTGAGCTATGCTACGTTTGGTTTGGTTAGGTTAGACCAAGATAGTTAAGGGTATCTTTGACTTCTGCGCTATACACCGCCATTCAGTGGTCCCCTGCGCTCTGCATGG
>NW_016927844.1:0-561 GCF_001483705.2 Eufriesea mexicana
TTGGCGATATATTCGCCAAGCTATAACAGATTATAGATTTTGAATAGACCGATTCTCTTGCAAATATGGGCTGTACTTGCCATTGGATTGAAAGCGTTAGGCGGTCTGTTCACCCAGCTGTAACATGTTATAGATTTTGAATAGACCGATTCTCTTGCAAATATGGGCTGTACTTGCCATTGGATTGAAAGCGTTAGGCGGTCTGTTCACCCAGCTGTAACATGTTATAGATTTTGAATAGACCGATTCTCTTGCAAATATGGGCTGTACTTGCCATTGGATTGAAAGCGTTAGGCGGTCTGTTCACCCAGCTGTAACATGTTATAGATTTTGAATAGTCATATTCTCTGGCAAGTAGATGGCTCTTCTTGCCATTGGTTTCAGACACTAGGCGGCCTGTTAACCAAGCTAAAACAGATTATTGATTTTGAATAGACCTGTTCTCTGGCAAGTAGATGGCAGTACTTTCCATTGGATTGAAGGCGTTAGGTGATATAATCACCATGCTATAACAGGTTATAGATTTTTAATCGGCCTATTCCCAGGCAAGTAGATGGCATT
>NW_016927845.1:0-537 GCF_001483705.2 Eufriesea mexicana
GGTTATAGCACGCCAATTCGTATCTTTCCCCCTTAATTATACAGGAAAGTTAGCTCACCACTACATTACCGAAATTGTCGAAAACGTTGAATATTCCCAGGAGATTCTGTAGCACTGCAATGGCTATAGCACGCCAATAGAATCGTTCCTCCTTATTAATGCAAGGATGTGAGCTGACCACGATGTTAGTCGAAAATGTCAATACAATAAAACTGAATTTTCCATCCAGATACTATAGAATTGCAACGGCTATAGCTGGCCAATAGAGTATTTCCTCCTTATTTATGCACGACAGATACCTCACCACGATATTAGCCGAAAATGTCAACAAAATTGAATTTTCTTAGCAGATTCTATTGCATTGCAATGGCCATAGCACGCCAATAGTACCTTTCCTCCCTATATATACAAGAAAGTTAGATCGCCACGATATTAGCCGAAAATGTCTATAAAATTGAATTTTGCAGCCAGATACTACGGCACTGCAATGGCTATAGCACGCCAATAGAATCTTTCCTCCTTACATATGCAAGAAAG
>NW_016927846.1:0-1763 GCF_001483705.2 Eufriesea mexicana
ATACTAGAGCACAGTCGAGCGCAGTAATTGACTGCATTGCAGTGTATAGCACAAAAGTCGGAGCTATTCTCTACGAACCTAACCAATCGTGACATAATCGAACGTAGCCTAACTCAACCTAACGTACCGCGACCACAATTGCTCTCCTCCCCACAGAAAGGCAGGTCGTATTAGAGGAGGGTAGAGCACAGAAATCCATAGAATCGCAGCGTATATCACGAAGGTAAGGATATACAGTCCTAATCAAATGCATCAAATCCTATCCAAACGTAGTCCAACTCATCATATCGTTCCGAGACCACTATTACTGTCCTCCCCAGAATCGAGCAGGGCATAGCAGGGCAATGTATAGGGTAGAAGACCACTGAATAGCAATGTATAGCGCAAAAGCCAATGCCGCCCTAAATAAACGTAACCAAACATAACATTACCACACGTAGCATGACTCAGCCTAACGTGACGCGGCGAAAATTCCTGGCGTCACCATGGCCATCAAAGAGTGATAGAGCACAGTGGATCGCATAGATCAATAGGACTGCAGTTTGCAGCAGAAAAGTCAAAGCTATGCTAAACTAAGCCAACGTAACCTACCCTAGCCATACGTAACCTATCTCAACCTAACGTGCCGCCGGCTATATTGCCGGCCTTCCCAGAGCCAAGCAAAACATATCAGAGGAGCGAAAAGCGCAGAAACCCATAGAATTGCAGCGCATGGCTGAAGCGTCAATGCTATCCTGACCTATCTTATCCAAACGTAACCTAATATACCCTACACTGCCGAGACCACTATTGCTGCACTTCAGGAGCCAAGCAAAGGATATTAGAGGGGAGTAGAGAGCAGAAGCCCTCGGAATAGCTGGGAAGGGCAACGGACAAAGCTACCCTAACCTAATCAAACCAAACGTAACATAGCAGAACGTAGCCTAACACAACCTAACGTGCCGAGATCACTATTTCTTGGCTCCCCAGAGCCAGCAAGAACACGCTAGAGCACAGTGGAGCGCAGTAATCGACTGCATTGCGGTGCATAGCACAAAAGGCGGAGCTGTCCTCACCTAACCTAACCAACCGTGACAAAGCCAAACGTAGCCTAACCTAACATAACATGCCGCGACCACCACTTCTGCCCCCCCCACCCCCCAGAAAGGCAGGTCGTATTGGAGGAGGGTAGAGCACAGAAATCCATAGAATCGCAGTGTGTAGCAGGAAATCAAGGCTTTTCGTTCCTAACCGAAGCTATCATATCATATCCAAACGTAGAATAACCCAGCCTAATGTGCGGACACCATTATTGCTGTCGTCCCCAGAGCCATGCAGAATACGCTAGAGCACAGTACAGCGCCGAAGGCCATCAAATGGCCGTGTATTGCACACAAGTCAAAGCCACTCCGACCAAACTAAACCTAACCTAACCTAACCAAACATAACATAATAAAACCTACTGTGCCGCGATCACTTTTCCTGACCTCCCACAGACCATCAGAATATTCCAGAGCACAGTAGAGCGCAGAAATCCGCAGCACTGCACGGTAAAGCACAAAAGTCAATGTCATCCTAAACCAACATAACGTAACCCAATCTATCCAAACGTAGTCTAACTGAGCCCATCGTGCCGAGACCAAAATCGCCGGCCCACCGGATCCAAGTAGAACATACTGGAGCACAGTAGAGTGCAGAAATACACCGGATAGCAGTGTATAGCACAAAAGTCTCTGCTACCCTGGCCAAACCTAACCAACCTTACCAAACCGAACGTAACATGA